>NC_041710.1:3578993-3878993 GCF_900700375.1 Denticeps clupeoides
ATAAAACAGAATCAAACCAAATCTTGCACAAATCTCACAACATAAATGTTGGTGATGTGACAATAATGAAATATATCATGTAATATTGTTGATGAACAAAAACGAGACTAAATACTAAGATGTCTCTTAATTTTCGTTGATTTATTTGAGACGGTATATTCTCTTGTTTATTATTTTCTGTTTCCTCTGTCTCCGATCCGGTCTAACAAATAATGTCACTCCTTCAATTCACATTCGCGGCATCAGGGTCTGGAATGGTTGTAGAGTATTCTTGAGTCTATAAGGTAACAATAATTATGAAATTGACTTTTCATTGACTAAAACTAGACTAAAATAGTCATCAGTTTTTGTTGACCTAAATAAGACTAAAATAGTAATGGATGATTCTGGCTAAAATAAGACTAAAACGCTCAGTCTGAAACTTGACTAGACTAAAATGATTGTGGTGGTAGTGGTGGGTAACACACCAGAAGACCCAGGTTCAAACCCAACTTACTACCATTGTATGCATGAGACTAAGACTAATAAAAACTAAAATATCAGCTTGATGCAAAGACTGAAACTAAAATTGGGATACAGCCCTAGATGGCCGGAGCCCTGGACAGCCCTTGTTGTACCATACCTGGCTTCAAATTAGCAAAACCACTGAATCTGCTGTAAAAGGAGGTGGAATAAGGGAACAGGAATGAAATATCATAACCCTTCCTTGTAAAGGTGCATGCAGGTGAGTTCAAGTGTGGGGGTCTGTCAGTCAACTTCATGTCTTGCCCCTACACTGTCTTTCAACTCAATAGAGCTATTTAAGTCACTTAAACATTCTTATTTAAAAAGAATTTGTCTTTTGTATGAACCCACTGTCAGTCTTCAAATGTGAAAAAAAAAAAGAAATATCATGAAAATCTTTTAATCTTGGAACTCTCTCCCACGCCTGATTATTAAAGTCACACCTTCAAACAGCCCACATTTATGAGAAACATTTGTGACAAGTACCATTGTGTGACATTCGTGTTGTCGTCTGCCTCGTCATCCTGTGCAATGTGAAGAGGTCACAAGGCTGCAATTCAAAATATTGTACATGCTGTCCGAGTCCTTGGCTCATTGAATCATCGCCGAGATCAAAATAAGAGGAAAAAGAGGCATTGTGTAAGCTTTTTATGAGGCATCTCCACTCAAGAAAACGACCAAGGTTGTGAGATGTTCTTCAATAGTCCCACCTGTGTTTCCTTGGGAACCCTTTATTTTTTCCCTCAATCAGGATGTACAATGCCTCCCTCTGCCGAAGCACGGAGTCCTTGATTGCTTTTGTTGCATGGCAGCGCAATGTTCTACACGACGCAATCTCACGCCCGCCGTCTTGTGTGGGGCTCACGCAACACCACCATCAGATATGGTATCTGAAGAATATGGAGGCTAAAAGACATTCCGATATAGTCATTAGTCTCTGCCAGCCTCAGCGTCAACGGTGAGGATCTCTGTACAGGTGCGATGAAGTTCATTTCACTGACATGTTTTCACCGCCCTTTGGGCCTATCATGGGGGGAATTGATCATTTTGCATTAAAAAGTGACACAATGTCAAAAACCTTCTGACCAACAAGGTTTGCCGCCCGATCCTTGGTATGTCATGTGGTGTGAATACCTGGCCTCACACCTCCAGGGTTGTGAGACTGAATCCCACCTTGTGTGGATGCATGCTCTTCCCTTGTTGCTGTGGGTTTCCTTCGGGTCCTTGGGTTTCCTCCCACCGTCCAAAAGCATGTGCACTAAGTGGATTTGTGACTCTGAACTTACTGGAGTGAACTGAATTGGGAGTGAGTGTGTGTGTGAGTGAGTGAATGAGCTAATTATCAGCTAATCCTCAGTGGTTGGTTGTCAATGCTCTGTTTCACTGTCCTTTGGTTTAAAACAGTCTTATTATGGCTGAAACTGTGAATTTTACCCAAAAAAAGGATCAAAAATCTTCCAGTCAACAAAGTAAGCTAGTCTAGCCTAGCCTAGCCTAGCCTTGTTATGCGGTGCGATTACCGGTATTTACCAGTGGTAGCTAATTATCAGCTAATCCTTGACAGTCGATCATCAAAGCCCAATCCTGGGAATGAGTCATAAGTGGTACTGGAAGCCTAAGAGGAGACATTTGGCCCAGTCACCACTTAATTGGATCACCAGGCTATTGTCTTTCTATGTGTTATCTGGCGTTATGGAGGCGTAGGTCGGACGTGACGCACCCCCAAACCCCCCTCAATGTGGATAATGCATTAATCCCCTCATCTCTGGAGAGAGGAAACCACGAGGTGTCCCCGCGGGACAGTGGCGCTGCCTCCCCGCCAACGATATTTCCCGGACAGATTGCGCACTTATTGCATTTTGACCCGTTCCGCAGCCCCATATTGATTTTTGAAGCATTACGGCAATATAAGGACGAAGGTGAGCGGCCGGGGGTGGACGGGGAGGGGGATTTCTCTGAGTGAAGGCCGTAATAAGCTTTTGTTTTGTCCCTCTCCTTGCTCTTCCTCCAGTTTGGTTGTTTTTGTACTTCTCGGGTCGATAAAACAAATTCTGCCATGAAAGTCTGGGAAATATTGCCTCGCGACGCGTCTTCCTGTTCAGACAGGGGGGCGGAGGGGTTCAAAGCATTAATCAGATAACAGGGATCTTGTTTCCAAATTTACGTCACACTATTTCTCCCGCGAGGACGTTCCTTTTTTAACGCGAACCTGTTGCCTGGTTGTCAGGCGGTACCTGTTGTGTTCGTGTTTTTTCTCCTTCGCATGTAACACTTTTGCCCCGAGACACGGTGGGGAAGTGGGTGGAAATGGAGTCTGTCTCCACGGTGCATTAGTTGGTCTCTAGCATGTATTATTGATTTGGCATTCCTAATCAGGTTTCCAAGTTGGTCGTTAATGTGGGCAGACAAAGAGCTGGGCTTAGATTGTCTTCTGCCGCCTTTGTCTGGGGGACCTTTAAAAGAAACTCGCTTTTCCTGTCCACCCCACCAAACCTGTCTATGACTTTTGACGCTTGTGAAAGTAATTAACGTTCATGTGACATGCTCGTGAATCGGATTTAAAGTTAGTTTTGAGAAGTACAGTTAGCATGACAAGGGTGAGGGAGTGACGAAATGATGGGAACACGAGACGGATGGAAACAGGCGAGGCAGGCCTCTGATGTAAAGTCTTATGATATCATCTCCCCAGCCGGACGTCTCAGACAATAAGAGCCAGCTGAGTCACTGAAAAGTGAAGATCAATGCGGCCATTAATCATTTTAGATGATGAGCCTTTAATCAGCGCTCAAAAATACATCCCCTGTCACCCGGCGGGGAGGCGCATGATGATGCTGGTTCCTGGAGAGGTTTTCATGGGTCCCCGCTTCTCCCATTTTTCCCAGGCCGATTTCCCGCCAACATCAGGGCGTTTTTTAAAAGCCTGCGGACCACGCTTTCTCACCACCACCCCCATTAAACCAACAGCCACTTACCGGGGGCTTGACTGTGAAAAATATGGCACAAGCAGCGAAAGAGAAATTGAGACACATCGATTTGTGTTTATGTGTGGGAGGTGGGTGGTAGCCTAGTGGGTAACACACTCGCCTGTGAACAAGAAAACCACAAGGTCCCAGGTTCAAACCTCACTTGTGTCCTTGAGCAAGACACCTAACCCCGAGAGACTGTCCCTGTAACTACTAATTGTAAGTCGCTCTGGATAAGGCCGTAAATGTAAATGTGATGAAGGGGAAATCAAGGCATTTGGCTGCAATTTAAACATTTCCAGTCAAGTAGATGAGTAGTGTGAGAAGATGAGGAAAATCAGATGAAGAGCTGGAACAGAGTGGGACGCGAGGTCGGAAGGTACCATGGGGAGTTGGGACACGGGAGTGGTGGACAGATAGAGGTCAGAGGTCATCCTGTGGGGGAAAGTGAAGGGCAAGCGGTTTGGTTCTGACTGCTGATGAACAGAGAGATTGCAGGTACATCCACTGGATTGCTTTATAGCAGACATTGTGTGTTGTTCAAAATCTCCACTCTAAATTTCATTCGCTGTATAGATGTATGTATATTGGGTCAGTGGAAGCGACCCCCGTAATCAGAAGGTTGCCGGTTTGAATCCCAAAGCGCCGACCCCACGCACTGCTCCCCAGGCGCCTGTCATGGCTGCCCACTGCTCACCAAGGGTGATGATTAAATACAGAGGACACATTTCGTTGTGTCACCATGTGCTGTGCTGCAGTGTTTCACAATTACAATCACTTTCACTTTCATATCGCAGATATATTCATTAGGGGTGTCAAAATGAATGCCATAATCACTGTAATTAATTCATAAATGTGTTAAAGCAGATTGACACAACTTATTAAGAAAAACTGTCCAAGTATTTTAATAAAAAAGTGACCAGATCATCTCCCTGTCACTACGTGTCTGAGCCTCCTTGCCACGTTGTTTTTGTGTAAGCAAGACTGACTGGGTGACGAGGGTAGCCATGACGAGAAGCCAGTGTGCAGCATGAACGTGTTCCGAGCGGCCTGAAAGTTTCTCATTAGTTAAAACAAATGAACGCTTCGCTCTGCATATTATTGCGAAGCCCTTGAAGTGAAGTGAAAACGAAAGTGAATAGTGGCTGGTGTGTGAGGACGGTACCTTGATCAAGGGGACCTCGGTGGCACCCTGGCGGTTCCGGATTTGAACCTGCAACCTTCCAATCGCGAGTCTGCTTCCCTTTGTAATTACCCGTTATCGGGAGGTTTCTCTGTAAGTGCAAGAGGAATCCGTAATCCTTTTTTATACAAGATTAAAAGCTCCCTATTTATTAAAACCACCGGACTGATCGCATTGATTGAGAAGAACAAATTAATTTATGTGACCGTTTTTTTATTGACATTGAAACACTCCGTATAGACACCGTATCCAAGCTCAGATGTGTGCTGGAAAGTTCCACTGATAGCTTTCATTCGTTTTTATGATGATTATGACCGAAACCTCCAGTAGAATATTAAACCATTAAATGAAGTAATCACGATTCATAAATGTCCAGCTATCTTCATTTATACACTCAACACTTGTCTTGGGCTGAAGGGAAGGGAGAAACAAAGGAATATTTTCACAATGTTCTAATTAAGATATTAATTCCAATTCAAACTTTTACTGATTAATGCAACCCTACCGGTCCCTCTACCTGAGCGGGAGACTGCAGGGACCCTGTCATCACTGCCACATGTGGGCGTGTCCCACAACAGGAAATAGGAGCCGCACGGCGCAAAAAACAGTCATTATCGGCCGAGCGCGGCCCAATTTAGTCGGCACAAGTTCGTTATCTACGTGCCGCCGCGGCCCAGGCGCGACCTCTGCCGCCGACTCCGCCCTCGGCGCATCTAATTATGTTCCAGCCCAGCCGATGGAGGCAGCTCACCTGGACCCACTTCTTCGCTTGTTGACGGGGACCTTGCCGACCCAGAGCAATCTCTGCACATTAACATTTTATGTGACGAGCCCGCGATGGCCCTCCTCAAGTATTCATGGCTGAGGCTTATGGCCGCATTAACATTCGACAGCGTCTGTGTGCACGCGCTGCTCGTGTGCGCGCTTGTCTGTCACTTGTCCGTCGTCACGGACGACCGGTCACGCCGCATTGGTAATTAGTTCCTGGACGGGGGACCTGCAACCTGGGAAAAGGGTCGTTGGGAGTTTAGCGCCAATTAGTACTAATCCGGTTGAACATTTGCACCGAGAAATTAGCAGAGAGTTCTAGTCCAGGCTTAATTACGGCAGCCAGACGATTCGTTGGGGGTTTTTTTGTGCTTTGTTTCCTGCGAAACCCCCTAAAAAAACTGCTGCTGAGGAGCATGAAAGGGGCAGTGGTGGCCTTGCGGTTAAGGAAGCGGCCCCAAATCAGAAGGTTGCCGGTTCGAATCCCGATCCGCCAAGGTGCCACTGAGGTGCCACTGAGCAAAGCACCGTCCCCACACACTGCTCCCCGGGCGCCTGTCATGGCTGCCCCACTGCTCACTCAGGGTGATGGGTTAAAAGCAGAGGACAAATTTCACTGTGTGCACCGTGTGCTGTGCTGCTGTGTATCACATGTGACAATCACTTCACTTTATTTACAAAGGCCGCACCTCGCCGGCTACGTCTGGTGCCCCGGTCGCTCGGAGGAGAGGATTGACATTTACATTTACAGCATTTACCAGACGCCCTTATCCAGAGCAACTTACAATCAGTAGTGACAGGGACAGTCCCCCCCTGGAGACACTCAGGGTTAAGTGTCTTGCTCAGTGACACAATGGTAGTAAGTGGGATTCGAACCCGTCGAGTGTGTTACCCACTAGGCTACTTCCCCCCCAATTTTACTATCTCTCGCCCTCTTTTTTAAAGTTAAAGTGAAGTGATTGTCACATGTGATACACAGCAGCACAGCACACAGTGCACACAGTGAAATTTGTTCTCTGCATTTAACCCATCACCCTGAGTGAGCAGTGGGCAGCCATGACAAGCGCCCGGGGAGCAGTGTGTGGGGATGGTGCTTTTGCTCAGTGGCACCTCAGTGGCACCTTGCCGGCTCGGGATTCGAACCAGAAACCTTCTGATTACAGGGCCGCTTCCTTAACCGCTAGGCCACCACTGCCCCTCTTCGCGCGTAAACAACGGAGATTGAAAGAGAGGCGGGCTCGGCGCCCGGCCCGGTCAGCTTGCGGCCCGGTCTGTGGCGCGCCGCCCGGCCTCGTGACAGGGTGGCCGGGCTGCGAGCGAGCAGCCTCTCCGGGTGACTCAGCCGGTGTCAGCGCCGCGGCCTTACGCAGCCACCGCCGCCGGCCAATTATGCGGGAAGCCACGAGACCCACGCACATGGCCCCCAAAGTTCCCTTCCTTCTGGACCGGACAAATTAGCCGCAAATTGCGCCATTAATGGACCCCCACAAGTGCACTTTCCTTGTTCAAGATTAACGGTTGTACCTGAAATTGTTATTAGATGGCACAAGGCCTCATTACCGAGGCCACGACTGGATAATGGTCCAATAAACTAAGGTAACGAGGTTAACATTAAAAGATTTAAGAGCGCGATGCCACTTCGGGGGCATTAATTTAGTGGGGGGAAGACAGAAGGGCTCTTGGGAACGACGACTTTTATCCAATCAATTAAAGCCGCGGGGCCCTCAGAGGCGGAACAACTTAAAGGACCCTTTGTTCCTCGTCGAGAAACAATGCGAGAACACTCTGCACTTTGGGGTGTGAACTGTTGCGGCAGTTCTGGGTGACGCTTAAGGACACGCTCCACTTGTGAGGTTTAATGGCACCTTCCAGAAGATAATCTTCGAAAAAGTCTGTGCGTGCCTGTGTGTGTTTTTTATATAATTTCAGATGCAATCTGGAGTGCAAAGTGAGAGCAACACTGATGGCAAGGACATCAGATCACACACACAAACGTCCACACTCTTACGTCCATATTTCCATGTTAATATATGTTATGCAAGTGAGTGATTGTGGAATACCCCTTCCTTCCAACAAAGTGTTCATTTACATTTACATTTATGGCATTTATCAGACGCCCTTATCCAGAGCGACTTACAATCAGTAGTTACAGGGACAGTCCCCCCCTGGAGCAACTTAGGGTTAAGTGTCTTGCTCAGGGACACAATGGTAGTAAATGGGATTTGAACCTGGGTCTTCTGGTTCATAGGCGAGTGTGTTACCCACTAGGCTACTACCACCCACTGGGAGGGAATTCACTCTGTGTAGTAAGAATGGAAATGCTCTACTCAGGAACCTTTCAGTGTTCTTCCTGGGAACGATCTGGCCCGGTTTTAGTGTTTATTAAAGTCTGCTGTTCTTTTTTATTGAGTATACTATGAAGTACACCACCAGTGAACTTTTACGTATGCCGTTTACTGGAGTAACACCACATCACGTTTACTTTATAATTATATTGTAATTATATATTGTGCTTGCATTGCTTTCGGGGCAGGCATAGTCAGCATGGAACAAGCAGGTTTACACATTCGATACGTTTCAATCTTATGTAAAGTATGTGTAAAAGGCGTGCCTACTTAACTATTCTTTCACTGTGTATTTCTAGATGTACAGATCTAGTACACGCATGGAGTGAATTTGTCAGTTTTAATCAGACTGGAGGTTTGCTCAGGTACTTTAAGTTGAAATTTCTGTAAGTGAATGCAAGTTAATTTTTTTTTTTTTTTTTTTTTTTTTTTAAACTACCTGATTCCTGGTTTTTTTGTTTTGCTAACAAAAAACCGCCGCATGTTACCTTCAGCAGGCGGGTCTGCTGCACATCCTCATCCTCACGTAACGCGTTACGTTACGTAACGCCGAAGTCCATCCGCAGGCGAGGGTCCGAGTCGGGGGGAAGGGGGGCGGCGAGTTACCGTGTGGCCGCACTGCCCTCTGTCGGTGGCGGGAGGTACTGCACGTCCGCAGCGCCGTGTCCAGGGCGATTTGCAATCAGGATTTACGTGGACAGGGACAGTCCCTCCTGGAGTCCTGCTCAGGGACGCGATGGTAGCAGGTGGGGTTCGAACCTGGGACTTCTGGTTCATAGGCGAGTGGGTTACTCACTCACCCCTCACTTTATTCGATCAGCGCGTATGAAGTTAAGGTGATGTAGGGGTGCTAGTAGCCTAGTGGGTAACACACTCGCCTACGAACCAGAAGACCCAGGTTCATTGTGTTCCTGAGCAAGACACTTAACCCTGAGTGTCCCAAAGGGGGGACTGTCCCTGTAACTACTGACTGTAAATCGCTCTGGATAAGGGCGTCTGATAAATGCCATAAATGTGATTAAGGGAACTGTTTATACCCCAGAACCCACAGTGACCTCGGCCTAATGGTCAGACCCCTGGTCATCAGCTCCTGGAGATATTAAGATAAAACTGTATTTGGAAGCCCATTATTCCCTTTAAAATAAACGTTAATTCTGCATCATCCGCACCTGAGCAATTACTTTTCTACTGAAGAGGATTAGGGCCACAAAAAATGTCATGACTTCTAAAAAAACAGTCATGGTATATGCTGAGAATAAAGTTACAATTCTAACAGACGTTTTCTAACAAGTCTGATTTAAATCTCACAATTCTCACTTTTTAATCTCACAATTCTAACTTTTTTCTCACCATTCTGATTTAAATCTCACCAGTTTGACTTTAATCTCACCATTCTGACTTTAAACTCATAATTTTGACTTTAATCTCACCATTCTGACTTTAAGATCACAATTCTGACTTTAATCTCAGAATTCTATTTTTTTTCTCACCACTGACTTTAATCTCACATTCTGATTTTTTAATCTCACAATTCAAAATTTTTTGCTCACCACTGACTTTAATCTCACCATTTTGACTATTTAACCTCACAATTCTGACTTTAATCTCCCCATTCTGATTTTAATCTCCACATTTCTGACTTTAATGTCACCATTCTGACTTTTTAATATCACAATTGTAACTTTTTTACTCACCACTGACTTTAATCTCACCATTCTGACTTTTTAACCTCACAATTCTAACTTTTTTGCTCACCACTGACTTTAATCTAACATTCTGACTTTTTAACCTCACAATTCTAACTTTTTTGCTCATCACTGACTTTAATCTAACATTCTGACTTTTTAATCTCACAATTCAATTTTTTTGCTCACCACTGACTTTAATCTAACATTCTGACTTTTTAACATCACAATTCTAACTTTTTTGCTCACCACTGACTTTAATCTCACCATTCTGACTTTTGAATCTCCCCATTCTGACTTGAATGTCCCCTGTAAACCAGGGACATGTAGAAGATGGGTATGTTCAGTGTGGGTCGCCAGTGTTACTTTGTTGTTAATGATATGCATGGCGCCCGTGTGAATGTAAATGTGAATGTGAATGGCGTCGTGCGTAATTCGGCGTTTATTCAGCTGCGCGTTGCCTGTCGGCGGGGAGGAGGCCGGGGCAGGAAGAGGGGGAGTCCGCCTCTCCCTCCACCAGCCACTTCCAGACCAGGCTGGGCCGGAGCTCCGCGTCTCTTTTTCTCCATCTTTTCTTTTCTTTTTTAAATGCCCGGGATCGGACGCCATGAGGACGCGAGGCGGCCTGTCCGTTTTCTGCATGATCGTGGGCTTCTCTCTGACCGGTGCGTCCCCGTCCGGCGCGCACCGGCACCGGAGTAGGTGAGGAGCAGCGGGGGGAACCGGGACGCGACGGGGTCCGGGTCTGCTGGGGGGGTCCCTGATCCCCCGCGTTTCCTTGTCCTTCGCAGGAACTGGTGTGCGTTTATCGTGCAGAAGAACGTGAGCTGCGCGGTGCAGGGGAGCGTGGAGAGCTTCGTGGAGCCCGGGCTCGGCCCCTGTCCCCCACATCTTCCAGACTGTGAGCAGAAGGCCATGTAAGTACCTCCAGTGGGGAGAGGGGACATGAACGCACCCACGTAACAGGGCAGTCAGTCTTGATGAGCCCCTAAAGGCATAAACGCAGGAACAGCGAGAACAATCGTGGCCGTGGATGTGAAAAGGCCGCATTGCACTTTTTATTGCGCCTTCTGGGTGTGAAGAAAAATTTATGATGTTGCTGGTTTTAAATCATCGGTGACAATCGGTGAGCACAAATGACACCGGCGGGGCGAGACACTGGGTCACTGTCCCTTTTAACCAGGCCCTTCGTCTAGTTACTAGTAACGGTCAAACCTTCCTGTTTTAATTAAACATTATATTTAGGCTAAATGTACATTTGACCCTAGACCATGAAGTTCTTATTACAAGGACTGGGTATATATACATATTTATCTAATGATCATTGGTTGTATCTGGACAGGCGGTTTTACGTTGTCTCTGTGTGTACACACACACACACACACACACACACACACAGTTTTAAAGTTGTTTAAGGTGTCAGCTGCGTGAGTGAGTGAGAGGTGGGTTTTTTTGTGGGGTTTTTTTAGCGTGTGCGATATCTGACCCCCAGATGTGATGAGTGATGTGGCGCTGGAGGACATTACGTAACCCACTGTTTTCCCATCAGCCCACTTTTTCATTGTCTTCCTCACATGATGCCCATGAGCTCGGGCTCACGTGTCAAGTCAGCTCCTTTTGGTTTTGGTATACGTCATTACGATTCAATTAAACGTAGAATGTAGAGTGCATTTTCACTGAGCGTAAAATGGCCATGACGCACGCCAGGTCTCGTCGTTCCCAGACATAGAAAAGGCAACGCAGCACACGACAACATTGACCAGATCCATTCACCATTTCAAATTGAAGTAAGCGAGGAAACTCTGCTGTCGCAGGTATCGCACCAGGTCCCGGCCGACCTACAAGATCGCGTACAAGGCGGTCACTGAGCTGGAGTGGCGGTGCTGTCCCGGGTTCCAGGGCCCAGACTGCAGGGAGCGCAAAGATGCGTCGACGGGGCGAACGGTCCCCGATCCCCAGTCCTACCCGAGACCCCGGCCGGCGCAGACAAGGCACCCGCAAAGTAAGTCACGTTCAAGACAGCGTGGAACAACGTGACCTAGTAGGTAACGCACTAACCTATGAACCAGAAGACCCAGCTTCAAATCCCACTTACTAGCACTGTGTCCCTGAGTAAGACACTTAACCCTGAGTGTCTCCAGGGGGGACTGTCCCTGTAACTACTGATTGCAAGTCGCTCTGGATAAGGTAAATGCTGTAAATGTAAATGGTGCTACAGGTAACATTTAAACAACGTTACACACCGGCATAAAGTGCAACGTTGACAATCCGGGATCACAGGCAGTACAAGAGTGACATTTGAGACAAACTAAACATGTAGACAACAAAAAAGACAGACAGACAGACAGACAGACAGACAGAGTTAAACCAGTGAAATGAGTGTAATGAGCCTTAAAATGTAGGACAGGAAGTGGTGAATCTCGACCCAAAGTGGAACTTTACATGTATTTCCTGTTACAGGAGCTGAGCGCAGGGACACAGTCCAGCATGAGGTGAGAAGTGGCAATGTGGACAAGACTCAGAAGCTGGAAGAAGAAGTGCAGAGACTCTCTCAGACTGTGCTGGACCTCCAGGCGGCCATGACGGGCGTACGGGAAAACCTGCGCATGAGCCTGCAGGAGGACACCAGCAAGATGCTGGTTACGCTCCTCAACAACCTTCAGCCGCCAGACGGTGCAAGAGCAGAGCAGGGTGTGGTGCACCTGGATGGGCACCAAGCCACCAGGGGGCGTGCCCGTGATGAAAGAGGGATAGAGGAGGTGATTGCCAGGCTAGATGACGTGACAGATGCCCTGAAGAGTAAAGACAAGGCCTTGGAGGATCTGCGAGGGACAGTGACTGGTCACGATGGCCAGATTCGCATGCTAATGGATGCGTCTCAGGGCCCTCCCATCTCCAGTGGGGCCTCCTCTGACTTGGATGTGGTCCAGGTGTACATCGATGGGAAGTTTGAGAATCTGAGGAAGGAGCTTGCCGAGGACATTGAGCAGAAGTTGTCATATCTGAAGAGCACGTGTGATGAGAAGATCCTCTCTGTCCAGAAGACCTGTGAGGAAGGGCAGGAAAATGGCTACTTCAACTTGAACAATCTGCTTGAGACCAAGGAGGCTGAACTGAGGAAGGAGATCAGCTCATTGCGGCAGGATCTAGGCCTGTCTGAAGGACTCGTTCGTACCAATCGTGAGACAGCACCTTCAAGGCAGGAAGACGAGCACAATGACTTGCGCCGAGAGGTGCAGAGGTTGGCGGAGGCACATCGTGTGCTGAATGCTCGAGTGGACAACGAGCTCCAGCACTTGTCCATGATCCAGCTGGAGGACATCTTTGGCCCACGGGTTGAAGAGCTGGAGGACCGGATGAATGTGACTCAGAGAAATGCAGAGCTCTACAGCTTCTACGTTGAGGAGAAGCTCAGCAAAGCCATGGCTGATGAAGTGGCAACCCTGCGCAAGCTGCTGGAAAATAGGCTGGAAAGCATGGAGGACCAGTTCACAGTAATGCTTGTGGAGATGAGCAACAACTCCTACCCAGGGATGTACATGGACTCCATGGATGGCCTCCAGAATGAGATTAACTCAAACAAGTACCTCATCCAAGGCCTGGAGGACAGGATGAATGCCATTGGAGATGCCTGTGCAACAAAAGACTGCAAGCCTGGCTTGGATGGCTTGGACGGACTCATGAAGGATGTGCAGAACTGCAGGAACAGCCTGGACGTTATGAATACGGATTTGAGGAGCAATGCGGACAAGATAAAAGAAGTTGAGTTGCTGGTGGGTGGACTGTCGGTAGAGTCTAAGGTGAATGGTAGGAACGTAGAGGACCTTGAGAACAGGTTCACCAACCTGAAAGACAATGTAGATGGTTTGTCTGGTTCTGTGAAGGAGCTAGGAGGCTCCATAAACAAGTTCAGCCTGGACCTCCAGAACCTGAGTGCCACGTGTTGTTTGAAAGGGCAGATGGGCCCAGGTCAGGAAGAAGCCGGGGCGAGCAAACATCAAATGGAGGAGCTAAGGAACCGATTGGAGAAGCTGGCTGCACAGATGACCTCGGAGTACGGAGACTCCAAAAAGATCACAGCCGACGTCCTTACAGGAGCGTCGGTCCTTGACACCCGACTAACAGCTCTGGAGGTGTCCTGCCGAAGACTTGATGCCGTGTCCAGGAGCCTCCAGAAAATGGACACCACTCTGGGAACACACACCGGAGACATCGTCACCCTGCAGGACACCCTGCAGAAGGTCCAGGCGCAGCTGTCAGAGTCGGTTAAATGGGCTCCCGGAGATCCTGCAGCTAAGGAACCAGGTGAGTTAACAGTCTGCGACCAACATTACTTTTAAAGATGAGCGGCCAAATGAAACGAATATTTATCCCTGGATGGGAAATGAAGGACAGGATGGGAATTAGAGGCGGGGCTTAGCTCAGGCCTACGTGCCTTGAAAGATAATGTCTGAAAAGGCCAAGCTGACCCAGCTGAGGTGGATTTCCATTACTGCAGAGAACCTTCGAGTCGCTCCTTCACCGGCCCGACTGGTTATGGGATGCAGGTGCGCATGTTTGCCCTCGGGGCCTTTTCGGGGGGGGGGGGGGTAGGGAGAGTTAGAAGCTGGAGCACGATGAGGTCACCCCTGCATGGCTATAATATGTCACAGGTTTTTAGGTCTGGACCCCCAAAGCCTGATCTGGGAAACTCGATTCTCACACATCCTCGTTTTAGGCGTATAACCTTTCTGGGTTTTTTTTTCTGATAGCATCTTCAGACGAACCGTTTCGGATAAAGCAGCAACTGTGTCTCACCGGCACACCTTCCGGTGTCCCCCGTAGTCCATTTATTTCACCCAGCCACACAGCTGGGAGTGAATGTCTTCCCTCAGCTCACAGTACAGCGTTCCATGACTGGACGTTTTTTAATGTTTTGTCGAATAGGTGAATAACTCCGCCCCCACACCCCCCCAACCCCCCAACCCTGGCTGGGAATCTGGGAAGTTTGGGTAATCGGTACGAAAAATCCCGCGGAGGATTTGCTCTCCCCCGAACCTGTACTTTCCGTCTCTGTTCGTGAGCATCTGGTCTCCATTAGGCCCCTGAGTCAGTGCCGGAGCCCCAGGAGGCGGGGCGTTCCTCGGGCGGGCTCCGGCCCCAGATGTTCGGCATCACGCGGTGATGTCACACAGACACCCCAGGGGTGACGTCATTGTCGACAGCTGTCTCTGTGTCCTCACGAAGGACTCCTTAACAACGATCCTCTATTTACACGCAATGGCCGCGTTTATTTAGCCGCGCCGTTTTGGTTAATTCTGTGCCACCGTGACATATGCAGAGCATATTACTGAAATAACTTTATATCAGTCATTTGGTTGTGGCCTAGCGGGTAACACACTCACCTATGAACCAGAAGACCCAGGTTCAAATCCCACTTACTACCATCGTGTCCCTGAGCAAGACACTTAACCCTGAGTGTCTCCAGGGGGGGGACTGGCCCATTGAGCCCATTGAGACATACTGTATGTGATTTTGGGCTATATAAGAAATAAATGTTGTTGTTGTTGTTGTAACTACTGATTGTAAGTCGCTCTCGATAAGGACGTCTGATAAATACCGTAAATGTAAAAAAATGTAAATGACACAAGTGACAAGTTTTTCATGCTTCGGCCATTTGGACGAACAGCTTCCCATTGTGTGTGTGTGTGTGTGTGTGTGTGTGTGAGAACTGTTTACTTTTTGTTTTGCATGACCCTCTCCATTCTTTAGCGTAAATCTCCGGCGTCTCGCGGCGTCGGGCTCATTGTTCACCGTCGAAGTCCATTAAAATTCCCAGGCAGGCAGAGGGCGTTTGTCTTGCTCTTTGCATCGCGGACGCCCCGGCTGACACCCGCCGGCGGGAGCGGATCCCTCATAACCTTTTCCCGTGTTCGGGTTCGGCTTGTGCCGCGATGCGCTGTTGACCTTTCTTATTAAAACCGCCGATCTCGCCCGAACGGACAGTTTACTCTCCGCCGAACTCCTAATCTCACTCTCTCGCTTCCTGAAGATTGGCATCATCTCTCCGTTTCCTGACTCGGACGTGACCGGGGAGCTGGACAGCTTTCCGAAGCATGGGACTTGTTTCTGGGTCCCGGTCCTGGACGAGGTCCGTCCTCGTACGGCGTTTTCAACGTGTTTACACAAGCGTCGTGGCCTTCGGCCGTCCGGCCTGTTGAACAAGACTGGCGCACACACACACACACACACACACACACACACACCACCACCTTTTTCCGTACCAAAACTAACCGTAAACTGGCCTGTAGGTCTACGGCGTCATAGATTTATGCCACCGGCGCATACGGGAGGGACACTTTTACCACGTTAAGTCTGCAGGCTCGAGTCGCATGAAATTTAAATCTCACCAACGTCGCTGAACGAGGGAGGTGTGTAACGGAACGAGTGCGGTAATGGTACGGTATCACACGTTTTTTTACTTGGTAAAGGTGTACTTCTTTACTACTGTAAAGTCTTCTACATGATCTAGTTAGTATAGTATGTGTGGTAGTAGCCTAGTGTGTAACACACTCGCCTGTGAACCAGAAGACCCAGGTTCAAATCCCACTAACTACCATCGTGTCCCTGAGCAAGACACTTAACCCTGAGTGTCCCCAGGGGGGGACTGTCCCTGTAACTACTGATTGTAAGTCACTCTGGATAAGGGCGTCGGGTAAATGCCGTAAATGTAAGGCAAAAATGCATTATTTAAACTCTTCCTACCCGTCATTCTGGAAACTTCCGTGTATTCTGAGAACGCCACTAAGGCGTCACAGTAGAAATGCAGAATGTTCTATATTCTTTTGTGGACGTGTCCAACGTAGCGAGTAAAATTGGCTTTAATTGCGTTTTGATTGTATTTGCTTGTTTGTTGCGAGTAGCGGCGAGAAGGAGTTGTGTTACTCCAGGCAGAAAATGGGTTCCAGGCCTCTTGAAATTAGAGTCGTCTGGCAATTGTAGTCATTAATAACCACATGTGAGAGAGAGAGAGAGAGAGAGAGAGAGTGTGTGTGTGTGTGTGTGTGTGTGAGTGTGTGTGTGCGCTCCACCCCACCCTCCAGGGTTTGTCTCCGTTGGTCTGATAAGAGTAAACACTGCGGCGAACCCCAGGGGACGGGGGGGGACGTTCGAGGGAAGGAGGCGATGTGACGTTCGGGAGGACGAGCACATCTTCTCGCTTCTCCGCGGTTCGCGGTGCCGGCAACCCCACCCGACATCCGCCCCCCCCGCGGCTCCCATTAGCGGCTGGTGATTGTGCTTCCCCTCCGTAAACACGGAGTCACGCAGTGTGTGTTTCTGCCGGCCCCTGGGGGCCACTCCCGCCAGATTGCATCTCCGACTCGCCGCGCCGGATGGCTGCGGTTCCCCAACTTCGGGGAGGAGTTGCCACTCGGCGACAATCATCCGCAGGGACACGTGAGCACGTCGCGGTGGCATTCTGCTCATTGTCACTGTAGAATGTGTGCTGCGATGGTGATGAACGGATTACTGCGGTATTCTCGCTAAAACCGAAGGAAAGAAGCTACGGCCAAGGCAGGGTGTCACCGCGGGCGTAGTTGATGCAGGGTTACGTCAGGGCGCGCGAGAACAGCGGAGCGGTAAAAGGGCCCCGCGGGAGCGTCACTGCTCTGTCACCAGGTCACTGGAGGAACTGGGAGAGGAGAGTTCAAGACTTTCACTTTCTGTGACACTTTAATTTGATAATAATGATGACATCTCTCTCTCTCTCTCTCTCTCTCTCTCTCTCTCTCAGAAGTGACGGTATTACAGCAAGTGCCCGTGGGACCCATCATCCAAGTCCCGCACCGCACCCCGCACATCCACATCCCTCTGATCGTCCCCCCCGCCCGCCGGCCACCGACAATCCTTCAGCAGCCCCCCAGGCCACCGTCACCCAACCAGGAGCCCCCCAGGACGGTGGTGGAGACGGGCGAGGCCGGCCCCCCCGGCTACCAGCGCCGGGTGACAGTCAGACGAGATCGGGGCACGGCGAACCCCCAGACGCCGTCGCAAGGCTTCGCTGGCGCGCCAGGTAGGTGGACGGGCGGGGTCACGACCCCCCGTGCACGTGTCTGAGTATTGACCAGAGTCTGTTCGATCGCAGGATACCCGCCAGTAAACCCCGCCTCCTTCAGAACCGACCCGCTCCCACGTAAGTGCGTTTCTGTTCTCCGGCATTGGTTTGGTTAGTGCGGTGATGCCATGTTGTCGGCGCGTGTAAACGATGTCTCCGTCTGGACTCTGCAGTGGTTCGGCTTCCCTACAGGCCCGCGGCGCACCTTCCAGCGGCGGCACCCGGTAAGTCCGGCGCACGGTCCTGGTTCAGCGCGCCGCTCGTTACGGACGCCGTCGGTGAGAGTTTTCTGTTGCTCCGCCCCCTGCAGTCTTGGCGGAGAGCGGCGGCCCGGCGGACCCCTTCTCCTTCTCGGCCGGGCTCACCCGCCAGCCTTTCTCTGGCGACTTCAGCGTGGTGCGCTTCGACCGGGTGCTGGTGAACGACGGGGAGCATTACAGTCCCCGCACAGGTAAAGCCGCTCTTTACTCCCAGGAGGGCCGGCCTTCCTCTTACCCGGATCCGGCGGACGACTCTGCATCGATGCCGTACAGAACTCGACCACAGCTGACCGCACATACGTAGACTAGGGGGCAGTGGCGGCCTAGCGGTTAAGGAAGCGGCCCCGTAACCAGAAGGTTGCCGGTTCGAATCCCGATCCGCCGAGGTGCCACTGAGCAAAGCACCGTCCCCCCACACTGCTCCCCGGGCACCTGTCATGGCTGCCCACTGCTCACTCAGGGTGATGGGTTAAATGCAGAGGACAAATTTCACTGTGTGCACCGTGTGCTGTGCTGCTGTGTATCACAAGTGACAATCACTTCACTTTATTTTATATCCAACACACCATTTCCTGTTTTCTTGTGTGCAACATGTGTATATATATATCCACTGTGGACACTAACTTATGTTCACATTTTTATGTATATTCAGATATTTTTAATTGCCTCATCCACTGTTTATTTCCACAGGTTTCCCAGACTGTTTATTTGTATATTGGACTTTTTACATTATACCGCTGGCACATTCTCTGGGCCATTTATCGTGCACTGTCCACTTTTTGCCGTGACAATGTAAATTTCCCACTTGTGGGACTAATTAAGGATCATGTTATAAGATGACAATGATTTTCCGACAACGGTATGATAATTTTAGTTTAAAATTAGTGCTTGAAGTGACTGGCCAGGGAGGAGTTCAGCCTCGTCCACGCTGTCGTTCAAAATGAACGCCCTCTGAACACAATGCACATTCTCACTGCTGCTCGCTCGTCGCTTACATTTACAGCATTTACCAGACGCCCTTATTCAGGGACACAATGGTAGTAAGTGGGGTTTGAACCTGGGTCTTCTTAAAGTTAAAGTGAAGTGATCGTCACATGTGATACACGGCAGCACAGCACACGGTGCACACAGTGACATTTGTCCTCTGCATTTAACCCATCACCCTGAGTGAACAGTGGGCAGCCATGACAGGCGCCCGGGGGATGGTCTTGAACCATCTTCTGGTTCATAGGCGAGTGTGTTACCCACTAGGCTACTACCACCCTTTTGGTAGTGTTTGGTAGTGTTTGGTGTTTAACACTAGTCGTGACAAGAAAACGTTGCATGGTTCAGACGTCCGGGGCCTTAACTCTCACGTCACTTCTCTGTAGGTATTTTCACCGTGCCCATGGATGGACGATACCTGGTTACCGTGGTCCTGACTGCACTGCGCGGCGAGAGGGTGGAGGCGGTGCTCTCCGTGTCCAATCGTAGCGTCCAGAAGCTGGACAGCGCTGGTTACCAGAGGGGCGATGCCCCCTGGCACAGCAAAGAACAGTGCGCCTGTGGAGGCTCCGCCTCTTTCAACCTTATCCTGTCACTTAGGCGCGGCGACCGCGTGGGCGTGGTCAGGACCGCTGGCCAACTGGCCATCTCCGAGTCCAGAGAGATGCTCTCCACATTCAGTGGCGTCTTCCTGTACCCTGCCACGCCCGCCAGATAGCCCCTGAGGTCACATGTGTCCAACCAACCAATGAGATCAGATGTAGGACTGTAAGATACTTTGGCCTGGGTACGAGAGTGACGAAAGCAATTAATATAAATATAATAATAAATTTATTTACCTAGTAATGAAGTAACTCTTTAAGCTTTAATTACCCTGTTGCCAAATATGTAAGTATTAGAACATTTTAGTTTAGCATTAAAACGCATCTTCAGGCCTATTTCAATTTACAAATTGTGAAAAAAAAGGTTTATATATTTTTATAGCCTTAAATTAAAATGTATTTCTTTTGTAATCTTTGAGCAGAATTCTGAAAACAACTTAATCTCCCGGAGATCTGTGGCTTGCCCAAGGAAGCCTCTCATCTCCGATTTTATGGTTTTTTTTTTTTTTTTTCCCTGCGGTGGCTTTTAAAATGACATCAGGCGGACATTCGTGCCGCCGTTTGTAGTTTATTCCAAAACCCCAAGTTTAGATCAGCCACTACAGGCTGGTGAAGATTGCAGCAAGTGTCTCTGTTGCAACCGCTCAAACCGCCCGACTCCCACGGGAGATGACCGGCGTTCTTCCCAGGCGCCACCCCACCACATGGAATATTGTGTAAGATTTTTTTTGGGTCAGTTTTCTGGCATCCGTGCGATCTGTATCTACGCGCCGAGCAGCCGCTTTCTGTACCGCGCAAGAATGCAATAAAGAAATCATTTCATTCAACCAACTCTGTAGAGAAAAGTCTCCAGATTTCTTTTTTTTTAATTTATTACCTTGGTCATTTGATTTGTAGGATTAAGAGAAACACGTGCACTTGTTAGAGGAATAGATTTTAATACTTTTTATGTAATTTTCTTTAATGTGCCATAAAACATTTCATATAACCCATACAGATAAACATACAGTTAAGTTCTCTTTTTTTACTTATTAATTTTTTTTATATGCTGGTTAGACAAATCAAGTTGCAAGCGTTACACGCACACACACAAAAAGAAGAATATGTACCCCACCCCAAACAGAAATTAAGAGCATATAAAACATAAAAGTCATCAAGACAAACCAAGGGGTGGGACCGGTTCAGCATATACCACAGCAATTTCAGAACATCGCCACCATGTATTCAATAGATTTTCTATTTAATAACCTTTACGGAACGAATGTCAGGTTCGTACAAAGCGAGTGTGTCCTCTCCACACGAGACATGTTGCTTTCATAGAAAGAATGGGATCTTTTTCTTTTTGCTAACAAAACACAGAGGCAGTTCCAAACGGCGCGCACACACACAGACACCAGAGAAAACATAAAAAAAAAAAAAAACAAGAGCCATCATCATCAGAACCATATAAGCATACCTGCAGATGTGTTGTGCTTTTTTTCTTTTTAAAGATATATTTCATAGATACTTAATATGCTTTGTAATTAAAAAATAACTACTTTGTGGCACAGAGTGCTATAAAATACAAGTGTTCATACAAATATCCATAATTATACAACGTGGGATCATTCTTGGACAAGCATGAGAACTTAGGAGCCTTGCGTTCCACAAAAAGCCACCATCGCAGCTACTGGTTGGAGGACCTCTGCCCCAAACCTTCCTTCTGACGCATGCCAACACTTCCCTGACAGATAATCCCTCCATCTCACGCCAGGGAGCACATCTGGGCAGGTCACTTTGAAAAGTCCAGGTTTGTCGGACCATGCTGCACCAAGCGAGCTGCCTGATCAGAATAACACTGAGTGCTGATATGAAATGAAATGTTCTTTTTTTTTTTTTTTTTTTTAAGAGCAGCAGGTCACCTCGTCACCTTTGGGGCATCTTATCGCTGTTCCCTCGCGACATTAAAGTGCGGGACGTTTTAACGTCTTCCGGCGTGTCTCCAGCGGAGAGTGCCGTTCGCTTTTTTTCCCCCACCACCGCAGGCCCCGGCGTGGCCGAGCTGGGGCATCCATGAGCGCCGGAGCCCGGCGGCCGGCAGGACAGGAGGAGGAAAAGGATGCAGTAAGGCAACATCGAGCAGCTCCACTCACGGACTCCTGCACCAATCTCTCACCGAGAGGCGTTCCTTACACAAGTCATGAGGACAGTGCACATGAAAACAATAAGTTAATTAACTATAAATAACCTAACATTGATTCTTTTTCCCCCCCTTCATTTCATAAATTAAGTTCCTATGGTTGTTTTAAGGTCACAAACCTACCGTTCTAAACACAAGCAAGCAGTGTTACATGCCCAAAAGCGAAAAAAAAAAAACTAACATACATGTTTGTATTATTTCATGAAAGATTATGATAGATTATTTCATAACCAAGAGCCACGTGAGGTCATTCGTGTGACGGCAGGGGTGAACAGAACGGCCTGTCGTGGCTGTAGCAGCTTCAGAATCACGCTAACGTTACCAAGGCTCTCGCTGGACAGGCGGATGAGAGCAGCAGCCACTACCAGTGCGCGGGCAAGGCGGGACTTTTATTTTGAAACGGGACCGTGTGGCCAAGTGCTTCTGTGTCCTGTAGAGCCTCAGGTCAGTATAAGTCGTGTTGGGTGAGTCGGGGGGAGGGACCCATGGAGCTCTGGGCCTACGAGAGCAGCTCGTCCGGGTCGATTTCAGGGATGGGCTGCCTCCAGAAACAGAACGAGCTGAACTCGGGGAAAGTGAATGCAGAGCTTTGTTCCTTATTCAGGAGGGGAAAGACGTGTTCGACCAGCTCGCTCAGCCTGCTGTACCTAAACACAGAACATCGTTATGTATGAATACAATATGATTAGAATACGCTGTGATATGACCATATAATCAGACAACAAAATAGAAATGCCTATTGTCTAATTTTTGAACACTGTATACAGCAGGGGCGTCGAAATTAATCTCATAATCAAACGAGGCCTGTCACTGACTTATTTAAAAAAATATCGTGAAATAATATAGATAAACTGACAGGATGCATCGTGATTAATCGATAATCGTAATCGTGGACCAGTGAAGGTCCTAACCTCTACTTTACAGCTATATAGAGGTGATGCTTCAGGACGAGCGATGGAAGGGCAGAGGTACCTGTTAGCGGCACGGTTTTAATATTACACATTAAGATTTTATATAACGCAATAAAGTACATTTCAGGATTCGTTCGTTTCAATCCGGACCATGCTGTGAGTGCAACTGCATGAGGACACTTACGAGGACTTATTGCCCTTGGTCTGTTCCTGGATCAGTTCACCTTTCGGATTGACAGTAAAGATCCTGCAGACTGGCACTCCAACCTCCTTGTAGGCAAACACATCCTGCCAACAAAGGCGAAAAAAAAGGAAAAATGTTTCCAGCGCAGTCAGGCAATGACACAACTTTCCAGGACGGTGATGCAAACACAAACAGGGACCCGCCCAACGTCCAGGCTGAGGACACTGACTGGCCGGGTCGACCCCTCCGCCCCCCCGGGAACAGCTCTTCACAGACAGCCAGAGCAGGGAGGTGTCAGGGGTCGCCCGAGAGGGGCCGTACAGACGTCACGGTGCAGCCATTCACGCGCCGCGCCCTCCCATCAGCCCGGGTCTGAAGCCGAGAGCCCACAGACACATAAGACGGGGGGACAAAACTCACATTGGTGCGGTTTCCGAACGCAGCGTAGAACGGCTGCTTGTTGGGCTGGAACAGGTTCTTGATGTCAGTAAGGCACTCGATCTTGAAGATCTCCGGCTTCTTCTCGATGACCTCCCTGTTCGGGAGAAGGCAGCTCGGTTTTGTTTTTTTGTTTTTTCTATCTGTCTCAAAGCTGAGCTCGTGAAAAATGCATGAAGAGTAAAATATTCCGGCACCTCCACCTCCCCGGGGAGGCGCTGTGGACAGAACCCTTACTGGCGGGTTTCATCATTTCATCCCCTCTTTAAAGGAGTGAATTAAAGAGCGTCTAAAAGCTCGGGGGCGAACGCAGGAGGGGTTTCTCTCTGAGAAGAAGGTCGAGTGCAGGACGTCGTGCTTAAATTTTCCACTTCCTACACGACACGGTCACAAAAAAGACGCGGCGTCCCGAAAATAAGCCCGGCGGTGCGGAGAGGGAGGGACGGATAAAGGAGGCGGTACCTGTGGAAGGCCGAGAAGAGGCTGCTGGGAGACAGCATCAGGGGGCCGCGGGGCAGGATGGTCCCTCCGTCGTTCACCCACTGCAGGTAACCGCGGGTCATGTCCGCCATGCCGATGGCCCGCGCCGAGCAGTACAGGAACTTGTACCCGTTCCTGCGACGGAGGCACGGACACATTTGGTCACTTCACTTTAACTTTCATGGCATGAAATGGTTCAGCTGATGAGAAAAAGGGCGATTAAAAGGGCAAATAATGTTATGCATTATGTGTAAAAAGAATAAATGAATTAAATAAAACGTATTTTGAGGTTAAAATTAGCCCAATAGTTCATAGAATCTAGTGTGGCGGGTCATTATTCTGAAGTTTAAGACTTTGGTGCTGCGTTGTAGATCCGTGGCGACGGCAGGTGTGAAAGGTGAACTGGGTGTGAAATAAAGTGACGAAGCGCTAAAGTTCTGCTTTCACCGCGTCCAGCAGAGATCAACTCACTCAGCCACAGAGTGGTACAGCTTAGCGATGCCCTGGTGCGTCCAGTCCTTTCCCAGCTGCGGCAGGATCTGCCCAAACACGTCCGATCTGGGGGGGACAATCAAAAAGGAGAAGAGACAAAGACAAATTTTATTTTATCTTTATTTTTTTTAAACACGAGGCCTACCACCGGCTAGGGACCACATATTATACGAGAGCGTAGATGATCTGAGGGCGACTGCAGCTGAATCAGACGGTCACGGCGTTGCCCAGATCTCTGCACCTTACCGGTAAATGACGGCACTGAATGGCTTCGTGTTGGCCGGCCGCGTTACTTAAATTAACATACAAAAGGTAAAGATGACGTTTGTGCTCGTTTTCGGTGCTTTGGGAATATTTAAAGGGCAGGAAAATAAAGTGCGGACTGTAAGGGAAGCCACACATCAACCCAAGCTGCTGGAAGCTTCCGCCGCGGGGCCGTTTTAGAGCACCTCAAACGGAGCTCGGCGAGAGGACCCTCATTAGCGCGCCTCACATTTATTTTAATCTTCCTCCGCGGCGGCGCGCCACATTCCGCCGGTCTGATTTAAATTGGCTCATTACGGTGACATCCTCCTCCCGGTCCAGGCCCAGGCCACGCGGCCCTGGACGGCGGCCCCCACATCACAGCCGCGGCCGTGGACCCCGATCGCTGGGCCGCGGGAATAATAAGCGCCAGTCAATCTGCCCGCCGTTTGATGTCCGCCACCCACCAGCTGCCGAGAGTGGGAGTCCGACGGCGGAAGAAATCTATTTCTTCCAGTAATAATACCGCAGCCGGCTTTGCAGTAATTAAAAGTTAAATCGAAATGAAGGGTGGAGAGGAAAAACACACTTGTGCTATATTTAGAATGTCAGGTTGCATATGAATGCACATTTAATTTGGTTAGAGGAGGGGGAAAACGCGGCTCGGCGTGCCGAGGCTCTTTGATGTTATTTGATACGGGGCTCGGCTTTTGACACGCGGGTTGATAAAACTGCTACGTGGAGCATGGATTGTGAATGATCGCCTTCTCGGCTCTCTCCTTGACGGGGGGGAGAATATAAAAGCCAGTCATTCTGACATCCCAAAAAAAAGTTATGGTTACAGTCCTGACAGTCTCTCTACCTACATTTACAGCATTTACCAGACGCCCTTATCCAGAGCGACTTACAGTCAGTAGTTACAGGGACAGTCACCCCCTGAGGACACTCAGGCTAAAGTGTCTTGCTCAGGGACCCAACGGTAGCAAGTGGGGTTTGAACCTGGGTCTTCTGGATCTTAGGCGAGTGTGTAACACACTAGGCTACTACCTGCCTGGCTTTATTTCAGACATCCTCTGTGGTGCAGCAGCATGCTAATCCGGCTGCAGGGACAGAGAACGGGGATCCTGTTATTCACACAGGAAGTTTTGTTTGGTGCAGGAGTGGAGGTGCGTACTTGGTGATGGTGCCGTCGATGTCGGAGATGATGACCTTGTCGTCCCAGTTCCACAGGTAGATGGTGCCCTCGCAGCGGCAGGTGCCCTGGTACTGTGTGGTGATGCTGAAGGTCACGTCATTGGGTCCCTCCTTTAGCTTCAGACTGGCCTGTGTGTGGGCAGATGCAGGAATGTTTAACACACACAGAACCCGCCCACAGTCCCCTGATCTGCTAGCTCTCATTTTCCCCACTTCTCAAATTACCAACAGAATCACACCGCGCTGGTCCAGATCTATGTGCCGCAGCATTGCTATTGGCTTCTGGTACAAATGGATTGCTTTTAAAATAATCTCATCAGGCCAGAGTCATACATACAGAGTACATCTCTTACATGTTAGAGCACAAATTGAAGCCAAGGTCACTAGAGGGCGGTGTTTCTCTGCATTAAATTAACAGAAAATTACTTCTTTTAAAAGGAGTGAAAACGTGACTTTGTGAGATTATTTAACATTAATACGAGTTCCCCTGGCCTGTCTATGCTCCCGCAGTGGCTAGAAACGTTGATAGGTGCTTCGCTTCTCCCACTCATTAGCATTTAAAGCTACAGACACCAAACCGGCACGTCCTGGGAAATCTCACTGGATCAAAGTGGCTGTAATTCTCCTACAAAGCCCTGGGTAGTTTTAAATGCTAATGAGGAGGAGAGAAGTCTATAGAAGTTCAGGGGGCAGGAAGTAGTGTCGCCGCTTTTCCAGAAATGTTTTTTAATAAGCCAGTGCTAAAAAAAAAAAAAAAAAAAAAAAAAAACATTGGCTATAAAAATGAGCACAAATCACAGCAAATGCAATGCTTCACACGTTAGGAAGCCATGAGGGTCGGTGAAGATAATGTTTTACGGGAGGGGTGGGAAATTCTCTGAGTGGAAATAGCATGAGAAATGGGAGGTAACCTTACCTCTTATGACATCATAAGGGGTGAATTCCAGATCAGACCGTCAGAGCTGCCGGTCTATGAACGGTGAAGCAGAATGACCGAAGCTTTCTTTACACCTATCGCAATTTCTAGCCACTGCAACCCCTAGACAGGCTAGGGGAATTCAAAAAGTCAAATTTTCATGTCAGGGGACCTTTAACATGAAGAGACTTCTCCAGAGCTTAGAATCTTTAGGGAGCAGTTTGGGTTCTGCAAGATGGGCCTTCAGTGCAGAGGGGCAAATCTGAATCGCCCAGATGGGACAGGGACAGAACAGTGGGGTCTTACGATCTGATGTGAGGACAGGCGCAGCGATTTCTTGTAGGCGTGAGGTGTGGGGTGCGGCAAGGCGTCTGACTGCGAGCTTCTCTCCAAAGATGCAGCAGCCACAGCACTCAGCTCTTTGGCCTCCTCATCGCTGGATGAGTCCCTGGCTTGAGACCTAGGGAGGGAAGGGGAGAGAGAAAAATAGTCTTTCCAACTCTGCCGTCAGGTTTATTTCTTGTCTCTTCTCACAGCACTATTAATTTAACAGGACTAGGAATTATATAAAGTAATAATTGGTAAAAATGCTGCCAGAAGGCACTTCCAATGACAACCTGAAAACCGATGAGTGGCAGGACTACAGCGATATGAAGACCTACTCAAGGGCGTGGCTTTTGTCAGACAGCGAGGAGCCTTCGTCTTCCAACTGTGACTCCTTCATCTCCAGCTTCCCCGAGATCTCAGACTGCATCACGCAAACAGGCAGAAATTAATGGGTGGACCAGCGAGGAAAGGGGAAAAAGAGAGCAGATTAGTCAGTCGTTACTGTAATTCTGCGTCTGTTGTGACACGCCCTTCTGTTTGCAGGAAAAGTGACAAAACGAGCTCAACTAAAAGCGGGGAATTAGGAGGCCTGAGCTTTAATTACTGCTCATTTAAGGACATGCAATAAAAGCCTGAGTAGCTATTAGGGCTCTAATGATCTGGTTGTATCCTGTGCGAGGAGGGGGCCGTGGTGAATACTGATGAAAGGCCTCCAGAGGACCAGATCGCTCAGACTATTTATACCCATCGGGGCTGGTGCTGTAAAATTCCACTGCACCCTGGACGTGGAAGACAAGACAAGCAGCTAAGATGTGGACGCAACAAAATAAATCAATCAGTTCTAAACTCGTTTTATTCCTGTATCCAACTCCTCCGGGCCTTCATATGATGCGGTCCAGATGGTATTGGAAGGAGGGATGGGCGCTGATTTCTCTTTTCTAACTATGGCACATGCTGACAGCTCCTTATATGCAGGCTGAGCACACATCTGTGCTGCACAAGCACAATAAACTAATTAAGAGTGAATGAGTGACGAGACGCGGCGCGGCGCAGTCTAATGGAGACTTTGGGAGCTGACGGGGAAACTTTCTGCACTTACCTGTTTGACGGTGCTGTCCGCTCTCTTGCGCCAGAACCACCAGCGGCCCGGCTTCTTTGGCATCTTCTCCTTCACCCAGGCCTCCTCGGTGGCCTGAGAGACCATGAGGAGGACAAACACAGACAGATACACAGTTCACAGTGGTTACTGTGAAATTGCTCAAGTTGCGGTGACCAGCGCTTCGCAGGTAATCAATAATCTGTAATCTGTGCATGAGTCTGCTTCTTAATTCCATTTCCCCTAGTGTATACGGGATCCATTATCGAAATTTTGTAAGATCCTGTGGACAACAGAAGTCGCGTTACCTTGGGCAGGTTTTTCTGGAAGGCCTGCAGACTCAGGATCAGAGGAGCGGCCAGTGTCCAGTTGTAATATCTGGGAGAGAGGGAGGCATGAAATAAACTTACTGAAGAAGAAAAAAAAAAAAAAAAAAAAAAAGAACTTTTTTAATCATTAATCCTTATTAATCATGGGCGGTGTGTGTTTGAGACTTTCACCTGTTTGCGATTTTGACAACCAAATTGGGATTGTCTATGATGGCTGGATTCTCTGCAAATTCGTGGTAGGTGATAATGTGTTCCATAAATTTTTCTAGATAAAAAAAAAAAAAGCAAATGTATATCACAGGTCATATTTAAGAAGTAATTTTATTTTATTTTTGGGTAAAAAACAGAACTATATTTCTCTCAAAGCTGGTCTGAAAGTGCAGAGATATAAATAAGTAACTTTTCCAAACTCTCCTCCATTGATCATGATATCACGATAGGGCTTCTGCCTGCAGGAATTGTGTAAAGCGCATGTGAATATTCCTGTTCTATGTTCACTTAGAAAGAGGGTGAGCACCTTTGGATATTTCTGCGTTCTCGCTGAGTCCCCCACACAGGGACAGCGTGACGTCTGGCAGGTCTCCGGCAGAGTCGGACAGGCACTCGGTCCCACTGTCAGCTGCCGCGCTGCCCACCGACTGCGGTGACTGGGAGCCCGAGCGCATCCCAGAGTCCATCCAGTGCTTGGAGCCAGACTCTGAATCACTGCAGGAAAAAAACATCCGTGGCTTGATGAACACATGCCTATTCAGGCGGAATGTACCATGTAGCACTGGCCAAGTACTATCTAGTAGATGAATGTACCATGTAGCACTGGCCAAGTACTATCTAGTAGATGAATGTGATCCGTTTTTAATAAATCACAGAAAAAAAGCATATGCTCTGCTCCTTTAATGAGTAAAATATTTGGATTTCACTACAAATGAGAGCAAAGTTTTGAGTAGAAAATCTATCAGAAAAGTTGCGTTTGTTTTCCCAAAGAGCACAGTACCTCTTAGGAAAGTATCGAGCGACCGCCTCAGCATCGAGTACGTTCAGGTCGTCCAGGTAAATGTCTTCTGGGCCCTGGTGCTGACTCCTCTTAGGGACTCCTGTCAGGAAAATATAATAATAAATTACTACAAGACATTTTGGCTGACTGGGGTTTTTCATACATTACATACATGATTGAATGTAAAAATGAGCACAAATAGATTTATTTATTTTTTTTTAGCTCCATCACGCGAGACTCTGAAGAACCAGTGGGTTCATTTAATGAATGGTGTTGATGACGTCATTTCCGCGAATGCCCCTCAACCTCTATAGGTCGCTCTCCTCCTCATCCCGCCTCTCTCCTCCTCATTAGCATTTAAAGCTACAGACACCGAGACAACTTCATGGGAAATCTCATTGTGGAACAGGATCAAAGTGGCTGTAATTCTGCACCAAGGCTGAATTTTGGAAAGAGACTTTAGATACAGTATTAGGGGACCAACAAGACAGATATATTTGAAAAATAAATTATGCGATGCAAGCTTTATACTGAAGTGAGAATTGGGAAAGTGACCCACTCACCTTTCTTATTAGAGGGCGAGTCGGTTTTCGATGGGTCAGCGATGTCTCCAACCATCTGAGCAGCAGCCGCGGCTGCAGTGTGGGGGTCAGAAGGGGTGGAGGTGGCCATGCTGTCAGGCAGCTCGCAGGTTATGTTGGTGACAGGAGTGACCGGGGTCCGGGGCTCGGGCTTGACGATGGTGCACGTGCGGCCTGGGTCCACCTCAGTGAACCGGTCTTGCTCGTCCGCTTCAGTCTCCATGGCTTCAGTGCTCAGGATGACCCGG
Source organism: Denticeps clupeoides (assembly GCF_900700375.1). Taxonomy (NCBI): domain Eukaryota; kingdom Metazoa; phylum Chordata; class Actinopteri; order Clupeiformes; family Denticipitidae; genus Denticeps; species Denticeps clupeoides. Next base: position 3,608,992 of record NC_041710.1, read on the forward strand.
AAGTGCGTGTTCTCCGACGGCGTGATGGTGACCGTCTTTGGCAGCTCAGCCTTCTCCTTCTTTGGGACCTGGAAAAAAACATTAATCTCAGCGCGCTTTCACACTCACAGGTCTTGGGTGCGGTTTATCTTGTCCAGTCTGAACACAGTATTAAATGCCCCATTCTACGTATATTAAATGTTAAAACATCTTGACACAGCAGTGATCTAAACGCAATAATAATAATAATGTCTCGCATGCTTGCTCTTGTTCGCTTGCTCTAGTTTTTTAGGACATTTTATGCTGGCATCGATATGTGGTACATTCCGGGACTTCCGACCTGGTGAGAATGTGTACCGAATCAAAAAAGGACCAAACACCGGTTGCATGATTTGAAAAACGACCGATGAACAGAGAGAAAGCTATCGCGTGATTTGGAGCGTTTTGGTTCACTTGGAAACCAAACCAAGAGGAAAAATGATAAAATGTCACAAACTGACAAAGTAAACGTACGAAGGTGTGAAAGCACCCTTAAAATCCGCATCAGAACAGAACTATATATATATATTTATATAAAAACACATGCCATCATGGGGCTTATCGCTCCTCACCCTGGTCGGCTCAGGGAACTCCCCCCAGCTCCACTGCATTTGGGACTCGGATCTGAGCATGCTCTCTGACGGCCGCACCACCAGCTCTGAATCACTCTTGGGAGAAAAGGCCTGGGACTGGGCGTGGCTGCGTACAGGCAAAAATAAATAAATAAAAAAGGAGAACAACGGGGAATGGTAATCATTGCAAGTCGGTGCTTATTAGAAAACAGTCAGACGTACCTGTTTGGGGGCGACCAGTCTCCGTCGGAGTAGGGGTAGCTGTCTAATGTGTGGTGAACCACGGGATATTTGTGCTCGACCTCCCGCGTAGTGCTTAGTGAAGATGATCTGCAAAGAAAATAAATAAATAAATTTAAAAAAATTTTGAGCAAAGCACTGAGTCCCCGGGCGCCTGTCATGGCTGCCCGCTGCTCACCGAGGGTGATGGTTAAAAGCAGAGGACTGCAGTGTTTCACAATGACAATCGCTTCACTTTCAGAACACTGCCACGTCTCTCACCGCGTGCCGTGGGGGGCTGCAGCAGTGTCCTCGTCGGAGCTCAGGTCCATCTCAAAGATCTCCTCGGGAGCCGCGGGAGTGTTGGCGGAGGCTGGGGGGGTGAGCTCCTCGCGTCGGGGGTCTCCTTTGTGCTTCTTCCTTCGCCTTTTCTTCTTTTTCACGGAGCCACCGGTGCTGGTGCTCACCAGGGGCTCAGGAGGTTCCTCGGGATCCAGAGGGTCACTGACCACACCCTTGGCCGCCCCGCGGTTCTCTCCAATCCAAAACAAGTGGCTTTCTGTTGGGATGGGGGACGTGGCCAGATGGGCTGGGACAATCTCCTAGAAACGACAAAGAAGCGAGGGAGTCCCTCAGGTTACCAAAAAAAAAAAAAAAAAAAGCTAAAGCTTCCCTCTCGTACACTGATATATAATCGGTGGATCGAGACCCTCAGGGGTGTTGGCCGATTAAACAGTTAAGTAGGCCAAGATAAATTGAGTGCCCACTCTGTTAACTTCTCATCTCGGCTACATCACACAGAATTAAGCCTGAGAGGGACACCCAGAAGACGGACTGCGATTACGCTGAAGTGAACGCGAGGACACTGAGACACGTCCTGAACAACAGGGCCCTGGTCCCATGTGTCGTAAAAAAAATTTAAATAAATAACTCAAACAGTACGGCAGTCAAAATAACCAATTATTCCCTAGTTTTTCCCCGGTGCCAAATGAAACTTAAAATGGCATTTTTGCAGCTTGATGTGTTGCTGCCAGTAAATATTCCTGCTTACGTTCTGCTCCTCCGTTTCCTGTACAAAGAACGCCTCCCCGTTGTCCCCCAGCTTCATGTGCAGATCCACCGGCTCGCCGTTGATCTCGATGTCGATCTGTGGCGGGAGACGAGAGGGGATAATTACTCTGGTCAGTGGCCACGCTGCACCCACAATAGCCTTAAAATCCCTGGGCGGGGCAACGTAACAAAAAAAATAATAAATCAATAAAATATATCGAAATCCTGTTTTAATGGAGGGCGGGGGAAATAAATAAAAACACAAAATGGCAGGCTGTAGTGCACAGGACTTGGAATGGCAGACAGACGGCCATCGCTGTACGTATAGTGAACAATGTGAATGTGCAAAGAAGAATTCTTTCAATCATACAAACCGGAAATGAATCGTTAGATGCGGTTGAAACGTTTTTTTTGTTTTTTTTTGGTGTTATTCGCAGTGCGTACAGCCCGTTATGGTGACATTAAATCCTTAGAAAGAAGAAATTGATCCCGAGTTGGACGTGGGCGATGCATTTTTAATCCGGCAACACCGTGGCCGACGGAACGGAAGCTCGTTGCCCCGTTTGCTGAAAAAGGAACCCGATCCCCACGGTGCGCGTGGACGCCTCTGGCACAGGAACTCATTCATTTCAGCCGCCGAGCTCCACCTGGCCGCGTCAGATCACGATCTCGTCTCCTTCATCCCGCCGGTTTTTATTTCCCAGATTGCCTGGAGATCTACGGGCCAGCAAGGACCTCGGCGGCCACTCGGGCCTGGCGGCTTCACCGCGGCATCAGACCCTGCGTGCTCAGGATAAAATCGCTTCCCACGGTGCGGAAAGACGGCACTCACGCGTTGATTAAAAGTTGCTGATGAAACCAAAATGGAATAAATGGGTCCAGGTGGGCTTCACCCTAAATACGGAGCATCCCACAATGCAGCAGGGGCACCGCGTCATGTCTCCCTCGCCATTACACAAGCAGCCTTGATGAGACAATCTCACGCCCCAAACCTCTCCTTCCTTCCTTCCGTCCGTCCGTCCTCCTCCACCTTCTCAACCCAGCCGAGCGCCTCGGAAAACCTGTTGCCATAGCAACGCCGACTTCTATTTCTCCGCACCTCTCGGCGGTGAGAAAAGCGGTCCTTCGACCCCCTTCCCTGCGCCCGTTCACGCCATATTTCGCAGGTTCGGCTCCTGACTGGCATCTGAATGGCGCCGAGGGCCAACGTGACTGGCAAGGCCTTTAACAGGAATTGTCTCATGTCGGCTTCAAAGATCCGAATGGAAGCGGGAAAAGCAGGACTCTGCTTTTTTTTTTTTTTTTTTTTGTCCTGCTTCCTTGGCAGGAACACCATGGCAGGCGATATGGGTATATATTTAGCCACGCAGCCCGGGACCGCTGGCGCTCCGCTGCTCCAGGTTTGCCGGTGGCGCTTCAGAGAAACGTTTATGCGCGCTGACGCAAAAGTCGCTGCTGTCATCTGCCTCGATTCCGCCCTCTTCCCCAAAATAGCAGTTACGGGAGGCCCTTCATTGTCAGGCTTCAGAGACGGAAGCCGCAGCGAGTCCTGTTTCCTCCTCATCACACACACACACACACACAAAAAAAAAAGACATTTTTCTGAACCCCTCCAGGCTGTAGGCTGACTGCTCGGCAAAAAAAAAAAACGCGGAGGATGCGCAAACTCAACAGTCCCAAAATAAAGCCTGGCACCGGCCATTACATCTCCAGTGTTAACCCCACACAGCAAATTAATTAACCTTTTAACATTTCCCATTTCCGAAATAGCAACATGTTAATTTTCTCTCTTTCGAAGTCTGTTAACTGGGTGAATAAAATACCGCCTCTTATTTTTCTGTTATTTTTGTGCTTTAGAAAACCTTTTTCTTTTAGAAAAGCATCTGCCCATAGTGAAACCTATCAACTATTTCGCCTGTCAACGACTTCTAGGCATTTAATCAGATATTTGAGTAGATGCATAGATTGGTTCACCCGTCCTGATGTCATTTCTGGAATTTCTTCCTACCATTATCAGCCCGGCAGACACAATATTTTACAGAAACCGAGCCAATTTCGACCCTGTCGGCCCAAACAGGCACTCACCACTTTCTCCTTGGAGCGAAGTACACCCAGTTTCCCAAAGCGCACGTGGAACGGGGAGCACTGGAACGTTCCGTCTTTCTGTCGGACCACCACCACGTCGATGCAGCCGGACAGGGTGGCCTGGTTGATGCCTTTATAGAGCTCCTTCACGGTCACCAGGACCTGGCCGGCCAGCTGCCCCACGTAATTCATGGTGTCGGCCTGGGAACGGGAAAACTTTCGATTAAAAGCTGCTCCCACAATGCAATGTGACTAACCAGAATAATCCAGCTTTTTAGTAATTTATTTTTTTTATTGCTATATGCCAAACAAGTTACCAGTAGGTGCAGTAGATTCTCAGACGACAAACAAGACCCAGCATTCATGATATGTGCGCTCTTAAGGCTGTGCAATTGGGCAATTAGTTGAAATTAGTTGTCTGCCATTGACTGTACAAACGGTCCTGTGAATCACTAAACTAATATTTTGTTGTATGGCCACCATTTTTTATAACTGCTTCACATCTGGGTGGCATGGAGTCAACCACCTTCCAGCTGTTATTCCACTCCATGATTCTTTAACAACCGTCCACAATTCGTTGACATTTCTTGGTTTTGCTCTAGAAACAGCAACATCACCCCACAAGTTCTCAATGGGATTAAGGTCCGGGGATTGGGCTGGCCACTCCATAACATTAATTTGTTGGTTTGGAACCAAGACTTTGGACGTTTACTAGTGTGTTTGGGGTCATTGAGGGAGTCTCCTCTTCAGCATAAGGCAACATGACCTCTTCAAATATTTGGACATATGCAAACTGATCCATGATCCCTGGTATGCGATATGCCCAACAACATGCCCATATCATGATGCTTGCACCACCACGCTTCACGGTCTTCACTGTGTAACTGTGGCTTGAATTCAGAGTTTGGGGGTCGTCTCACAAACTGTCTGTGGCCCTTGGACCCAAAAAGAAGAAATTTACTTTCATCAGTCCACAAACTGTTCCTCCATTTCTCTTTAGGCCAGTTGATGTGTTCTTTGGCAAATTGCAACCTCTTCTGCACATGCCTTTTTTTAACAGGGGGACTTGCGGGGAATCTTGAAAATAGATTAGCTTCACACAGACGTCTTCTAACTGTCACAGTACTTACAGGTAACTCCAGACTTTCTTTGATCATCCTGGAGCTGATCAGTGAGCCTTTGCCATTTGGGTTATTCTTCGATCCATTAATGATGGTTGTCTTCCATTTTCTTCCTCGTCTCTCTGGTTTTTCTCTCCATTTTAAGGCATTGGAGGTCATTTTAGCTGAACAGCCTATAATTTTTTTGCGCCTCTTTATAGGTTTTCCCCTCTCCAATAAACTTTTTAATCAAAGTATCAATGTCTTGAACGACCCACTTTCCTCAGGCTTTGAAATGCATGTTCAACAAGTGCTACTGGTAAATTGTTTGCCATGTAGCAATAAAAAAATATATACTAAAAACCAGGATTATTCTGGTTAGTCACATTGCACTTATTTTGAACAATACTGCATGCCTCAAAATTCGAGCCACAAATTTTTATACCGGCGCCAGAAAATCACCCATCATAGTCACGTGATGCAACGTTCAGCGCTACATCCATGCAGGATCATCCACGTCCGCATCGCGATGCATTAATTATGAGATTCATTTCAACGTACCTACTGTGAGGTCTCGACTGGACCCAAAATCAAGACACAAAGAAGACAAGCATCTAGCACCTCTGGTACCAAGGTGGTGGAATGAACAGAATGAAGTAAATATGGAATTCTATTCTATCAAGTTTCATAGGCGACACTTCAGCACCACCATTTAATGGCAATCAATGTTTCCATGGCAACTATGTCTGCTTGGGCCCGACATTGCTGCGTTAGCTATATTTGGTGATGTTTATCTGCTCAGTTCCACCTCCACCTACTGATATTTTCCCACAACGTTCATTATGGAGATCGTCTGGTGTTTCGTCTCACGCGCTCTTAAGAACCAGTTTTCTTGTTTTATCAGAGAACGTGCAGGGGAGGCATCAACACTGCACAGCCCACAACAAAAGTTTGGTCGCCCTTCTCATTCAATGAGTTTTCTTTATTTTGATGACCATTTACGTTGGTAGATTCTCACTGAAGGCATCAAAACTATGAATGAACACACGTGGAGTTATGTACTTAACAAAAAGTGGAGACCTGGCCTCCACAGTCACCGGACCTGAACCCAATCCAGATGGTTTGGGGTGAGCTGGACCCCAACAAGTGCTAAACACCTCTGGGAACTCCTTCAAGACTGTTGGAAAAGCATTTCAGGTGACGACCTCTTGAAGCTCATTGAGAGAATGCCAAGAGTGTGCAAAGCAGTAATCAGAGCAAAGAAACTAGAATATAAAACATGTTTTCACTTATTTCACCTTTTTTTGTTAAGTACATAACTCCACATGTGTTCATTCATAGTTTTGATGAAAATAAAGAAAACATATCGAATGAGAAGGTGTGTCCAAACTTTTGGCCTGTACTGTACAGGGAGTGCAGAATTATTAGGCAAATGAGTGTTTTGTCCACATCATCCTCTTCATGCATGTTGTCTTACTCCAAGCTGTATAGGCTCGAAAGCCTACTACCAATTAAGCATATTAGGTGATGTGCCTCTATTTAATGAGAAGGGGTGTGGTCTAATGACATCAACACTCTATATCAGGTGTGCATAATTATTAGGCAACTTCCTTTCCTTTGGCAAAATGGGTCAAAAGAAGGACTTGACAGGCTCAGAAAAGTCAAAAATAGTGAGATTGCAAAGCTTCTTAGGCGTGATCATCGAACAATCAAGCGTTTCATTCAAAATAGTCAACAGGGTCGCAAGAAGCATGTGGAAAAACCAAGGCGCAAAATAACTGCCCATGAACTGAGAAAAGTCAAGCGTGCACATGGACTGATGAAATGAGAGTGAGTTTTGATGGGCCAGATGAATGGGCCCGTGGCTGGATTGGTAAAGGGCAGAGAGCTCCAGTCCGACTCAGACGCCAGCAAGGTGGAGGTGGAGTACTGGTTTGGGCTGGTATCATCAAAGATGAGCTTGTGGGGCCTTTTCGGGTTGAGGATGGAGTCAACCTCAACTCCCAGTCCTACTGCCAGTTTCTGGAAGACACCTTCTTCAAGCAGTGGTACAGGAAGAAGTCTGCATCCTTCAAGAAAAACATGATTTTCATGCAGGACAATGCTCCATCACACGTGTCCAAGTACTCCACAGCGTGGCTGGCAGGAAAGGGTATAAAAGAAGAAAAACTAATGACATGGCCTCCTTGTTCACCTGATCTGAACCCCATTGAGAACCTGTGGTCCATCATCAAATGTGAGATTTACAAGGAGGGAAAACAGTACACCTCTCTGAACAGTGTCTGGGAGGCTGTGGTAGCTGCTGCATGCAATGTTAATGGTGAACAGATCAAAACACTGACAGAATCCATGGATGGCAGGCTTTTGAGTGTCCTTGCAAAGAAAGGTGGCTATATTGGTCGCTGATTTGTTTTTGAATGTCAGAAATGTATATTTGTGAATGTGGAGATGTTATATTGCTTAAAAATAAATAAATGGTAAAAATAAATAATTGAAATGTGTATATATTTGTTTTTTGTTAAGTTGCCTAATAATTATGCACAGTAATAGTCACCTGCACACACAGATATCCCCCTAAAATAGCTAAAAATAAAAACAAACTAAAAAATACTTCCAAAAACATTCAGCTTTGATATTAATGAGTTTTTTGGGTTCATTGAGAACATGGTTGTTGTTCAATAATAAAATTATTCCTCAAAAATACAACTTGCCTAATAATTCTGCACTCCCTGTATACACGCACACTCCATAAGGTCATAAAAGTAAAGACAGATAAGCGAGGCACAAAGCGTCAGGTGCCGGGAAAAAAAACAAGAGCGGGGGAGACAGCAAGTCCACATGCATCCTGTTTATGACATTACATAACATCTCCAGAAGTGCTAGCTCAGAGTGAACTTTTCCCTCTACCACCGTTTCAAGAGCCATGCCGGAGTTAACGTTTCACCGAACACGGATGAGGGAAGTGCTGCGTTCTGCGAGGTACGCTCATGAGCGTTATAGCGTCAATGAAATGCCTGAACTCTCCTGGCCAATCAGGTTTCCAGATCAATGTGCTGGAAGGAAGCAGAGAAGCTCCCAGGTGAGGAAGGCCACGTAGAACATGGTCACCATGCAGAGTGTAATCGGGTGAAAGGTGACGATGGCAGAAACTCAGGTGCTGTGCCGCATTTACATTTACGGCATTTACCAGACGCCCTTATCCAGAGCGACTTACAATCAGTAGGTACAGGGACAGTCCCCCCCTGGAGACACTCAGGGACCCAATGGTAGTAAGTGGGGTTTGAACCTGGGTCTTCTGGTTAATAGGCGAGTGTGTTACCCACTAGGCTACTACCACCCTTTTGGAGGTAGTTAACCCGGGGTATTTCTAACACTCCCGTTGGAACGGGGCTTAAACTCTCTCTTCATAAGATATTTTATACAATATGTATAAAAGTTCTGGTAATAGTGAATTTATATAAGTTTATTACATTTTATACATACTTCTTTATACATGTTTATTAAAATGTATGTAAGTTCTCTAAACTCTGGAAGCTGACGGTCGCTCCTCTAATCGCTTGGACAGGTTCCCTCAAGTGTTCCGTGTGTGTGCTTGAGAACACAAAGGGGAACGACGAGGCCGCGGCGAATCGAAAGCAGCAGATCACTGAAGGGCTCTGGGAACGCCTGCTGCCGGCTAAGAGCGAAAGCGGCCCGGCGGGATTAGACGTCCACCCGCGGTCGAATTTATCACCGGGGCGCCGGGCGAACTGGTTCTGATAGCAGGACACCTGGGGCCGCATGAAGTGGGTTTTTCACGGGTTCGAGCTGAAAACAAATAAACTGTTGAATATGACGCACAAAATGTACATACATTTATATACGTACATATGAGTGAGGCCGCAAGAGATTTTTTTTCAACCATCGTCAATTAAACATAAAATTGGGCGCCTGCTGTACCCGCCTAGACGTATAAAAGGAACAAGGGCATATAGGGGCGGGACAATAAATCAATACACCGACCGATCGTGATGTAATATCTGTAATATACCGAAGTAATATCTAATAAAGATTAAAAAAAATATATTAAACTCAGAAAAACAAAAATTATTACTGTAAAAGTGCAATATGAATTTTTATTTAATGGTATAGATTCCTGCTCAGGACAACCTGAAAGGAGGGAAAAAAAGGGCAGAAGTGATTATCCTGTCCACGAGAGAGACAGCGTATCCTGGTCCCCGGACTCACCAGAGACCAGGCGGTCCTGAGGGAAGACGGGCCCTCCTGCTCACTAGCCTCGTCCTCGGTCAAGCTGTCCACCCGATCCGCGTCCCCCCGCGAACGCAGTCTCTTCATGGCCTCATGAGGCTACGGAGACTCGGGGCCTCGGACCGACCACCGCCGGCAGGCACAGAAACTCTGTGCGGCTGTCGGTTGCGCAAGGGTTCGAACGCGTTGCCCCTCTTCGCTGTCCCCAGGGGCAACGTGCCCCTAGGCACACGTCCAATCTGGCCGAGGGGACATCTTCCCCCCGCAGGAAACCGGGCTGATAAGCCGCGCTTCTGGCGAAGGGCCTCCTGCGGTAGCGGCCTGATAAGGGCGGGTCACGTGTCACCGCGCTCTTCCAGCGGCGATACTGCAGGCGCATCCGCCTCATGACTGGTTAATGATCTCAGCGGCGGGTAATCAAATTAAAACGCAGACCTACAAAAGGACCCTACAATGACTTATGGGGACAAATAGTAATTTTAACTGCGGGGTGGTAGTAGCCTAGTGGGTGACACTGAACCAGAAGACCCAGGTTCAAATCCCACTTACTACCCTGAGTGTCTCCAGGGGGGGACTGTCCCTGTAACTACTGACCGTAAGTCGCTCTGGAGAAGGGCGTCTGGTAAATGCTGTAAATGTAAACCATGAAAACTAATGTAAATTCAAAAGTTGTCAAAAGTTTACAGATAGAGGACAATATTATACTGCTGCTCTGAGAACAATACGATAACATTCTGCAATTAATAATTCAGGCAAATCAGTATTTGATTTTTGGTTACTTTCACAAAATGGTGGTTGTGTTTTCCCTGGACTGCATGTCGTATGGACAGTTAGGACAGTCTATGGACCAGCTGGTCAAATCTCCTAATACAGCATGGTTGCTGCTGGGACTGCTGGACCACCGTTTAACTCCTGAACTTCCTGTCTGCGCCAAACATCGTGGTTGGTGAACATCGTGGTGCTGATGACGTCATTTCCGCGAATGTCCCCTGAACGATTTCTATAGGCCGCTCTCCTCCTCATTAGCATTTAAAGCTACAGACGGTGAAACGGCACGTCCGGGGAACTCTCATTGTGGGACTGGATCAAAGTGGCTGTAATTCTGCACCGCGGCTGAATTCCGGAAAGAGACGTCAGATACAGTTTCAGGGGACCAACAAGACCGATACAAAAGCCAAAAAATATATGTCAAGGGACCTTTAAAATCCGTTGTTAGCTAAGTGGGTTAGACACTCGCCTATGAACCAGAAGACCCGGGTTCGAACCCCACTTACTACCATCGTGTCCCCGAGCAGGACACTGAACCCCGAGTGTCCCATGGGGGGACTGTCCCAGTCACTACTGACTGCAAGTCGCTCTGGACGAACGCTGTAAATGTAAAGCTGGTCCGGCCCAAAAACTTCTTATTCAGTGTGCAGGGTAGGGTGGTAGTAGCCTAGTGGGTAACACACTCGCCTATGAACCAGAAGCCCCAGGTTCAAATCCCACTTACTACCATTGTGTCCCTGAGCAAGAGACTTTACCCAGGGGGACTCTGTCCCTGTAACTACTGATTGTAAATCGCTCTGGATAAAGGCGTCCGGAAAATGCTGTAAATGTAAGTGTAATGTGTGCAAGCAGCCCGTCAGTGAATATTACTGCTTCATCCGGGCTACCAAAAAGAAAGAAAGAAAGAAAGAACGAAAGAAGAGAAAGCAAGCTGGTTATTTACCGAACACTCCGGCCATTACCGAGCTGTCAGGTAAAACTAGCCTTCATAACGCAGGCTTCTTTCGGAAATGGAATAAACCGCGTCGGCCGGTCTTCGGTGTGACGGTAGAGTCATGTGCTCGAAGTACAAATGTCACCGCGGTCGTACGAACAGTACGTACGTACGTGTGTGTGTGTGTGTGTGTGTTTTCAAGCCCAAGTTGGAGAAATAGAGGTGAGATGTGCTACAGAAAGCCCTGTATTTCCAGGCGAGAACCTGCGTAACAGCAACTACGACAATAACACGGCTTTTAAAATATATATTTTATATTAAATATATTATATATATTATATTATAATAATAGTACCCTCAGAAACGTGTAAGAGACGTGTAGCATCCGGCCGTGTGAATGGACAGGTTAGCGTTAGCCGGCTACCCTGAACCTGGAACGTAGCGGTCAAAGCAGCCGAGTAGCAGCGGCTAAGGCGACAACGCGGCCGGGGTCGAGAGTAGCCGGGAACCCGCTCCACACGAGCCGGTGGACGCGGCGGCGGACGTTTAAAAATTACCTCCCCGCTGGCGAGCGGCTGGCGAGCAGTCCGGCGACAAGAGACGGCGGCCGGCGACGACCGGCGTCTTCCGGCCGCGGCGGCCGAGGTTCCGTTTTCAGTTGTCCTTCACCTGGGAGCGGGCGTCGCAGAAGCCGTGGTCTCCTACCGCACAATTCAAACACGCTCCGGGAAATATGCGGGGCGACGTTTAAAAAGAAGGAACAAAAGAAAACCCCAAAAAATAGTGATTCCCGACCACGTTCTCGGATCAGAAATCCACTCCAGGTGTTTGCTCCGTTCTCAGTCCCATCATCGGGAGCATTGGGGGCACTACGGATCGGATGCTGGGACGGAGCGAAAATGTGGACTGGAATTAAATCCTGGGAAGTGGATTTGGAACCGCTGTTATTTTTCCACGACCGCTAACGCAGTTTCTGCGGTTTCTCGGGTACTTTAGTCCGTCTGGAGATAACAAGTCAGCGTGTCCACAGTGGGAGCCCAGGACAATGGAAAACACGTGAAAAAAATCGGGCCCGGTTTTATTATCACATGCAAATATTTGACTGGTGAAAGTGCAGCATGCAATTAAAACAGCTTATCTCTTCTTAAGTGATAACATGTCCTAAATAATATATAATGTGCAATTGTGGCAACATTCTATTCATATATTGTATAATGTACAGTACCGGCCAAAAGTTTGGACGCACCTTCTCATTCAATGTGTTTTCTTTATTTTCATGACCATTTACGTTGGTAGATTCTCACTGAAGGCATCAAAACTATGAATGAACACATGTGGAGTTATGTACTTATGTACAAAAAAGGTGAAATAACTGAAAACATGTTTTATATTCTAGTTCCTTTGCTCTGATTACTGCTTTGCACACTCTTGGCATTCTCTCGATGAGCTTCAAGAGGTCGTCACCTGAAATGGTTCTCCAACAGTCTTGAAGGAGTTCCCAGAGGTGTTTAGCACTTGTTGGTCCAGCTCACCCCAAACCATCTGGATTGGGTTCAGGTCCGGTGACTGTGGAGGCCAGGTCTCCACTTTTGGTTAAGTGAATGAACACATAACTCCACATAACTATGAATGGACACATAACTCAACATGTGTTAATTCATAGTTTTGATGCCTTCAGTGAGACTCTACCAATGTAAATGGTTATGCTTAATGAAAATGAATAATAATCTGACACTGAGGCCAACCAGGGAGGCTAAGAAGCATGAGATCTGTTTATTAGGACTCAAGTAAGTCATCGTTTAGGGTACATTTATGTGTTTACATACTATTGTGTACTATGTGACATGCAGTAGACATTCAGTCGCAAGAAGTGCACTATGCAATAGTGCATTCTAATTCTAATTGCATGCATACAACAGGATAACACAACACAAGTGGCATACACCCACTTTTACAGGTAACCAAGACAACGTGTCATCTTGTAAGGCCCTGTTGCCAAAGGCTGTGTGGGAGTTTGATAACAGTATGATAAACTTGTGGGAAAGCAATTGCTCACTCGCCGTATTTACTAGAACGCACAGACACGGATGCAATACCCACAGAACACCTGCATCCAAAAAGCCAGCGCCCAGGCGTTCACTGTTCACTTTTAACACAGCAACATGTGAGGACGAGAAAGGGGCAAACACTCATATTCCCTTGTTCTCTGTCAAAAAGCATCTCTCAGTTTAATGCAACAAGACATAACCTGTCTGTCTGATTGTGTTTCTTTCCCCCGGCTTTTCTCTTTTAAATGCTTATTAGAAATGTGCTTTTCCACAAGGGCTTTGAACAAAACGAAAAAAAAAACATGACCGACAGAACAAAAGCAGACATTAAACAAATTCAAATGCTAATGGGGCTGATATAAAGCATCTGCACTTCGTGGGACAGCGCTCAAAGCATTGTTCCTCTGAGCGTGTCTTCCGAGGACGTGAATAAATTCCGGATTTTGAGACAACATAACCGTGCGCGCTGCAGCCTGGGCTCCACGCACAGTTTATAAGACAGTGTGTGTGTGTTCATCCAGTTATTTAAGTTCCCATTTCTGGTGGTGTTCTTCTAAAGACACGCCTTGGGGAACAATGCTTCGAACGATTGGCATGGCCATGTTCTAGCCCCGCCTTTTTCCATATCTGACCACCGACTCATTCTTTCTTGTCTCCCTTGACCTCTTCATCTTCTGGGAAGTAAACGCTAACAGTGAACGGCATGGCCTCGGTGCCATATTTGTTCTTCACCTGCAGGGCATATTTCCCAGAATCGACCGTGGTGACGGCAGCGATGGTGATGCTGGCGTACTTTCCGTGCTCGAACTTCAGGGTGTAGTGCTCGTCAGATTTCAGCTCCCTGTCGTTCTTCAGCCAGGACACCTCGGGTGCTGGGTCGCCCCATACGTTGCCGGTGAGGTTGAGAGACTGTAATAAAATACAATAAAATCACAGTAAGCAACACAATTCAAATTTTAATAGTCACATACACAGTCATACATGGTATGATATGCAGTGAAATGCTTTTAAAAAGGATTTGCCGGTAAAGGGTTGTTAAAAGTAAAGTCAACGAGCGCCATCTTGGACTCCAATTACCGGGTAATTGGTTGTTTCAACCTACAAAAATGCACCAGAGTACATATGATACTTATCTGAAATATCTGCACACGGCACCATCGGCAGACTTCACAAGCATGATCCCTGTCTTAATCAATCTCGGGAGTAAAGCAAATCTGCAGACAGATCATCAAGTCTTTTCGTCCTGCAACCTCATTACATTTGGTCCTCCCTGTGCCAACATATCTTATTCTGTTGAATTTAAACCCGTTGTCCTCATTCAAGGACATTTGCTTGTCCCTCTAGTGGTCAAGGAAGCACTATACACAAAACAAAGAAAACAAGATGGTGGCAATATCAGCTTCTTCTATGGTGCCTCCAGAAACAAGGTACTAATGCTCATCCAATTTTGTGGTCAAAACCTATGGGTTTTTTCATAAAAGTTTTAAATGGTGCAAGAAATTGACCCAAGTCTTGATGTCCTTATCTAACAATAATGACATTATTGTTAATGTTTTTTGTTTTAATTATTGTATTTTTTTGTATGTGATGCTGTACTAATTCCAAATGAAATTGAAAAATACACTCCAAACAAAAGCTGGGGTCTCAGGAGGTTATTGGCAGAACACAAATTCCAGCATTGGGTTTTAAATGCATGATCTAATGATCATAATCTTGGGATTATGATCTAATGATCATAATGATGCATGATCTAATGCATGATCTAATGATCATAATCATAATCTTGATCTAACAAAGTTCATCATCAAGCATGCATTTTCCCAGCGAGTCCCAGCAAGACATCAGCGAAAGACGCTGCATTTAGCTATCGCCTGGAGGGGAAAAAAAACACTGCAAACTCCTTTGGAGTGACCCGAATCCTAGGCCCGTTGGAATAGGAAGGCTGGGTAGGTTAGAACTGTGACTGGTGGGATAGACAGACAGTTTGGCAGGCTGAGATCTTGATATTACCTTGCCCTCCTGGATGGTCACCACATCAGGCAGACCTCCAACCACTCGAGCACGGTCTGTGTGGGGCAGGGAATAAAAATGTTCAGAAGGGCTTCCCTGAAGCGACGTCTTCCGACGCATGCCAGGATCAGTGCTGCTACTGGATTAATAACCACCACTCCATGAAATAATAAATAATCAGTCATTAAAATAAACGCAATCAGCACTCCCTATTCGTCCCTCGGGGAGCTGATGCTATGGCAACGCCCATTAAGTCACTCTTGTCCTCGAGGTACGCTCTCAGGAGGCATGCCGCGGCGGCAACACACACTTACTTCGCTCGGCGATGGCAGCCGCTCTGTGGAAGGGAGGAGAGAGACAAGCATCGCATCAGTGTGCGTCTCCAAATAGCATCAGAGTTCATACAGGCTACCTCCACACTTTCAACTCCAGGAAATATCACAGATTGCCGGTGTCTTTTTGTGCCGCGACACACCGAGACGTGCCGTCTATTCTGAGGGTCTTTGTGCAAGCTTATCTGAAAGCCCCAATTTCTTCTAAAGCACGAACGGCAAGTGTGTCAAAATGAAAGATCAAGTTAAAATGCAGAATTGGGCGGGTTTAATAAAAGTTATTAAAAAGCTACTGCAGAAAGACACTAATCTAGTGAAGTGAAGTGATTGTCACTTGTGATACACAGCAGCACAGCACACGGTGCAAACAGTGAAATTTGTCCTCTGCTTTTAACCATCACCCTGAGTGAGCAGTGGGCACCCGGGGAGCAGTGTGTGGGGACGGTGCTTTGATCAAGGGGACCTCAGTGGCACCTTGGCGGATCGGGATTCAAACCGGCAACCTTCTGATTACGGGGTCGCTTCTTTAACCACCACTGCCCCTGAGATCTACTTTCCACTGTAAATGCACAATGTCTTTATGAGGCTTAAATGAGTTTATTGTCACAACTTACTTGAGCCTCTTGAACTCTTCGTACGCCTCTTCCCAGGCTGCAACACAATTTGACACCCAGCTGTGATTGTGACACAAAATCAAAGTGAAAATGGAGAGGACGCGGACAAACATCAGACCCCCTACCTTGTCCGGTGAGGTCAAAGACCCTCTTGACGCCATCCTTGCCATCGAAGATGTTGATGCCGTACTTGCCCTTGTCCTTCTCTGTGGGCTCGTTGATCTTGAGCCACAGTTGCTCCCCACTCACACCGCACTGCACTCTGTCCGAGTGGGAGATCTTGGCATCCCTGCAAGACGGGGATGCAGGTCTGCATTTACATTTACAGCATTTTCCAGACGCCCTTATCCGGAGCGACTTACAATCAGTAGTTACAGGGACATTCCCCCCCTGGAGACACTGAAGTGTCCTGCTCAGGGACACAATGGTAATAAGTGGGGTTTCGGTTCATAGGCTAACAACGGATTTTAAAGGTCCCCTGACATAATTATTTTTTTTTGCTTTATATCGGTCTTATTGGTCCCCTAATACAGTATCTGAGGTCTGTTTTCCGAAATTCATCCTTGGTGCAGAATTACAGCCACTTACAGCCAGTCTCACAATGAGATTTCCTAGGACGCTCCATTTCGGAGAGCAGAATATAGAATCTGATGGGGACTTGACGTCATCAACACCATTCACTATGTTTGGCACAAACAGGAAGTCTGCACTATTTACATCTATTGCCATTTTAGCCACTGCAGGACATAGACTTGCTAGGGGAACTCGTATTAATGCTAAATTATCTCACAAAGTGAAATTTTCATTTCAGGGGACCTTTAATTTTCAAGTATTTAGACCAATATATATATTTTTTCGCTCTCAGATAATACCTAGTCACACTCAGTAGTTTGCCGCTGAGAATGCTGAAATTAAAGCTGATTATCTGCAGGCCCACATGCTATTTTAAAGGAACATAAAGTCACCATCGAGTAGACTGTTAATACAGAATGTGGGGCGTGGACATGAGTAAAGGAAAAGCAGAGCGTGAAATGCGGCCATCGCCTATATTTATCTTCTGTTTTTCTTCTCTTGTTCACTGCGCAACCTCATCGTACGTCGATTCATAGATTTATTTCTCCGGTTCTGCTGTACGGAATTGCGTGGACCGGTGCGGTAGTGCACGCTGTGTAAAGAACAGGGTGAAATGGAGCCACGGAAGGCCACGCTGAAGGTGAGAAAGAGAGGAGGAGATTGTAAATTGAGGTCCTGGGGCGTACTTGAGGAGCCAGCCGACGCGCAGCTCCTCGGTGTAATACACAACGGAGGTGTGAAGGATGATTCCGTGCTCCGTGCTCTGTACGCTGAGCTCGGTGGCCGAGTTGGCTGCGAGAAGGGGGACAGAGAGAGAGAGAGAGAGAGAGAGAGAAAGTGCTGCTGGAACTCATGCTGTGATGGTGCAGGGTGCAGGTTAGTGTCAACCAGCAGAGAAATGTGAAATTTACGGCAGTGACCTCACCGATGACCCTGAACACCTCGTTCATAATGTCCTCATAACCTGGAACACAAATAAATATTGAGGTTATATTATTTGGAGCTGCCTGGCGTATTCAAGCGGCGGCCTGAGACGGCGTCACCTTTGCCCGTCAGGTCGAACAGGCTCTTGTCCTTCCCTCGTTCGTCCTTCAGCTTGACCTCGTAAACGCCCGTGTCCGCCTTCGAGATCTGGACCAGAGATTGGGAGCAGTGGTGAGAGCGGGCAGGTGAGGGGCGGCACAATAAAAAAAGACGTATCAGAATGGCTTTGCACAGACATTATAAAAAAAAAAACGAAACGATAGAACGGGGAGGGAGGGGAGTGAAAAGGGAAGCTGCAGGCTTATAGTAACAACAGAGAGAGAGAGAGAGAGAGAGAGAGACAGACAGAAACACACAACGACTTATTAAAGAAAAGCTCCAGACTTTGGGTCTTCTGGGGTCTCCGTCAGCGCCGGGTTTCTTTTTCGTTTTTTCCTCTTTGTCTTTCTTAAAAACACACTGCAAATTAGACAGATATGCCCGTTAAACGCCAGCACTTCCTGCCGGACTGGCGTGGGAGGGGTTCGCCTCTCCCATGCAGCCGCGCTCCAATTAATGCGCCCGATGCCAGTCCGACTCGGGTGGCCTTCTTCGTCCCCACTTCGAAGTCAAGGGCTGTCACTCAAGTCGTGAAATATGACATCGTTTGGACCACAGGCCATGTTGAAATATGCTAGAGCCACCTGAGTGACACTGGCGGGCAACAGCACTTCGTAAGCACACACGGAGACACCATATATTTACGATATATGGACATAAATGTTGATGATGATGAACATAGTATGTTACAAAATAATCTTGGGATTTATGTGCACATTCAGTGTCCGGATTCAATAGGAATGTTGATATCAGCATTTATGAGTCCGTGTGCCACAGGGGGGCTGAAGCCGGTAGCGTAGAAGCTTTAAGCGGCGCCCGTCACACACGTCAGCTGCGAGGCCCCTCGGCCAAAAATTCCCAGCCAGACCCCCCAACAAAGGCCGACCTTGCCGATGTCGAAGGTCAGCACGCCGTTGACGGCGGTGATGTGCTTCGCGGCCTCGTCCTCCTCCTCGATCTCGATGGCGTCCTTAAACCAGGTGATCTCCGTCTCAGGCTTAATGTTTCCTATCTGTGGCGCGACCACAGCGGAGAATTTCACCGTGAGTGAAGTAAAGCACGTCTTGCGCAGCACATGCCCAATAAAACTGGGAAGCGTCCTCCTTACCTTGCATTTCAAGTGCACGTTGCACTCGGCGGTCACCTCGAAGCCAAGATACTCCACAAAGTGAGGGCCTGCGAGAGGAGAAAGGACGGCGGGTTTTACCTCGAGACGCTGCGGAGAAAAAGGGCGCCAAAGGGAGCCTCACCTTGTCTCCTGACCCACTCCGCTCTCTCAAATTCAGATTTCTTCTGAAGTGCGGCAAACTCTGAAGGAACAAAAGGAGTCATAAATTCTTAGATTACTGAACAGCTGATTCTGCTGTGGTGGCAGTGGTGGCCTAGCGGTTAAGAAAGCGGCCCCGTAATCAGAAGGTTGCCGGTTCGAATCCCCATCCGCCAAGGTGCCACTGAGGTGCCACTGAGCAAAGCACCGTCCCCACACACTGCTCCCCGGGCGCCTGTCATGGCTGCACACTGCTCACTCAGGGTGATGCAGTGGGTTAAATGCAAAGGACAAATTTCACTGCGTGCACCGTGTGCTGTGCTGCTGTGTATCACATGTGACAATCACCTCACTTCACTGCTGATATCCAGCTATCTATCTGAAAGTGTTGTGGTTTGATATTTGTGTCCTGCACGCATAGTTTATGTGTATTAAATTTATTTTTTCTTGTATGCACCCTGCTTCTTGTCCAGAGTATATTGCCTTGTGCACGTGACATGCATTTGTGAAACGATTGGTATTATTGTGGAACTAATGTCGTAGTCGAGCCTGGAGCGGCGTGTGAGGGTGCTGCGGCATGCACGGTCCTGCACTGCCCCCTGGTGGTTCCGCAGCATCACACTCCGAAACAACTGACGCCCAGTTCGTTTACATTTCAAACGGAACCTCGGGCCGCGGGTCTCGCTGACCGCTGGAGCGTTGGCCTAGCTGTGGCCCAGGGTTCTTCACCCACTCCCAGAGGAACCCGGACTCGTACCTTCGCCAATCAGCACCAGGCTGGTGCGGCCCGTGGCTTTTCCATCCACAAGGTTAAAGGTGAAGGTTCCCTCATCTGTCACTTCCAGCAAGTCCATGAACATCTCGATGATGCCAGTGCTCTTGTCAAAGTGCATGGTGTATTTCTGACGAAGAGGCGCGAGGAAAGAGACGTCAGGCATTTGCGCGCGTGTGCAATATCACATGATTGTGCCGAGTTCGACCAGGCTCGGAGCCCCACCTCTCCCTGGGTGACGACGTTCTCGTTGAACACGTACTCCACTTGACAGCCGGAGGTGAACTTCGCCACCTGGGCCCAGAAGCGAACGCGGCCCTTCTCCTGCAGCTCGATGGCCATCTCGCTCTTAAACGGAATAACTGCCAGGCAGGAAGTGGAATCAGCACCTCAGACAGCAACATAAGAGCAGGAAAAAAAAAAAATTCCATATGCTCACCAGGAAACTTGTGCTCGAAACTGAGGTCGAGAAGGCGTTTCAGATCTGGAAGGCAGGGGGGGGGGGTTAGAGTAGTAAAGATTAATAACACGAGGGACAAAAAAAGAAAGAAAGAAAGAATTCGATTTCTCTCCGTCACAGCGCTATTTTAACCTGCACAACACAATATGGCATGGCAGGGACAAATGGTGCGGGCTTCAACCGGCTCGCTGATTCGTGCCTCATCTTGATTCATGGCCACATTACACAACAAAAGGGTGGGGCGGGGGGAATGAATCAGGAGCTGTTCTCTGCTGGTGCCACGGTGGGCTCACATGGCAGGGCAGTGGCGGTGCCACGGCTGATGCCTCCTGTCCATACAGAGCGAAATGTGACATTTACATTACAGCCGCAGCATTTGGTAGACGCCCTTATCCAACGTGCTTTCATGTTGCCATCAGTGAAGAAATCGGTTCTGGTTCAGTAGGACCCCGAATATACACAGTACAGGCCAAAAGTTTGGACACACCTTTTATTCAATGTGTTTTCTTTATTTTCATGACCATTTACGTTGGTAGATTCTCACTGAAGGCATCAAAACTATGAATGAACATGTGGAGTTATGTACTTAACAAAAAGTGGAGCCCTGGCCTCCACAGTCACCGGACCTGAACCCAATCCAGATGGTTTGGGGTGAGCTGGACCGCAGAGTGAAGGCAAAGGGGCCAACAAGTGTGTTCAAAGCAGTAATCAGAGCAAAGAAACTAGAATATAAAACATGTTTTCACTTATTTCACCTTTTTTTGTTAAGTACATAACTCCACATGTCATTTTATTCACTCGGTTGTAGTTTTTCTGTCATAAGTCAGGCTATGAGAAAGTTTACAAGTTAGTCTCTACAAGTATTCAAGTATTCTCTACAGAGAAAGGTCTTAATCTGCCATTGTGCTGTTCTGACCTCGAGAAGTTCGTTCCACCACCTAGGGGCCAGGACAGAGAAGAGTCTTTTGAAAGTGAGCGTCCGACTTCACTGTTCTAATTCTACATTGGTGCTGACTCTGAAGGTAAAATGTCTTTGGGTTCTGTGCTGCGGGACAATTATACAAACCGGACCCTGTGAGGTCTGTCTAAGTACACTGATTTGATTCAATACAGACACATACTTTTCTGTAAAAACCACCACATAATGAGGATTGTTACTACAATTAACAGTATTAGAATGAGCATCATTAGATGTTCCAAAAGATGTTCATGGCTCATGGCTGCTACTTACCCTCTTCAGTGAGAGTGTAGCTGGAGGAGAAGCCATCGGTGTTGGTCACCATGCAGGAGTAGGAGCCCAGATCCTCCGCCGACAGGTCAGTGAATATGGCTCGGGATCTGATTTCAAGGGAAATGTTTTTTTTATTGCAGCAAATGTAGAAATTTGCCACGAAAATCACAAAAAAGGGAAATAATGCCACTGGTTAGGAGTTGAGCTCTGCTCACCGGCCCCCGGCTGTCTGGATGTTGAGGCGAGAGGTGTCCGTCAGAGCCTCGTAGTCTCTGGACCAGACGAACTGGGAGCCCTCGCGCATCTCGGAGCACTCAAAGATCATGGAGATCACGCCGTCGTCGTCCACATCAACAACGATTTCATTGGTGCCTGAGGAAATTACAAATCAATTCAATTCACGACTCCGAATTCCGGAGGGCTCCCCCCAGATTGGGTGGGTCTGTTCTGCTCACCTGGCCGAGTCTCTGCCACAATGGGCCCTAGGGGCTCACAAGGAATCCCGACACCAGCGATGTTCTTGGCGCTGACCCGAAGGACGTAGGACACGCCCTCCTTCAGACCTGCAACCTAACACAGAAATCAAGGCTCTTTAAAACTGTGCAAAGCTGAGAATGGAAAAAAGAGGAGGCTTTCCATTTAATGTTTTAAAACCGACATGAAACGCGTTTTTTCATCAGACTATATAGATTTTTATTTCATCTGGCTCTAAATGTGCACCTCTTTATACTTCAAAGGTCTCTTTAAAGCCACTCCTCAAGGCTGGTGCTATATTGAAAGCCTCAGGTCACGAATGCTTTTAGTGTGACGTAAGCAGCCCACGAGGGTGAAGGAGGGCCTGGTTTTCACAGCGCTATACATGAAGTGGCACATTGAGAGTGTTTTGCTAATGTCACATCAGACACATCTTCTTGACTTACAGAAATAAAACATTTTTAAAAATGGGCTTGATTGACACTCCCAAACCTTGAGGTAATGTTTCTGGGTGGACCGCTCGTTCACGCCTTTCCAGCATCCGTCGCTGGCCGAAGCCTCTTTGATGTCCACGTAGTAGCCGGTGACGGCGCTACGGCCGTTGAAGGCGGGCGTCTCCCACAGCAGCACCAGAGAGTGCTTGCGGACCTCCAGCACATGCAGCCCGTGGGCCGGTCCTGTGGAAAAGGCGTGTCTGTCTGCATCAGAGACCACGTCACACTGCGCAATGAAGGCAGCGGGCACTGGGACCATCTACACACTGCACGATTTTAGGGACGTCCCAGATTTTTCATATACCAATTGCTGACCAGTTATTTATCAATCATTCAATCATTAGTCCGTTCAGTTTTCTAATAATAAATGAACGATAAACGCATCGCTTCCAAGCCTACTAACTTTCACCATGGCAGACTATCTTTGGACAATTGTTACAACTAAGCTGAACTAATAAATCCATTAATCTATTAATAATGGGTCAAAATGATCTGCTAATGATCTTAAATCACTAGCAACACACTGTCATTAGGACCATCTAAATACACAAAGTATATGTCTGGAGAAACGTGGCAATATATCATTTATATCAATATATAATTTATTTAGCCGTATTGTCACTTTAGGCCCCGTCTACATGACAACGCTTTTCTCTAAAACGGGTTTTCGGTTTCCAAAAAAAGAGTGTGCCGAACGTTGTTTTAACCCCCTCCACACCGTTAAGTGGCGCTGTAACGCCCCGCTCTTTTTGTTTGGGGTCAAGTTCTCCCCCCGCGGTGAGTTAAACACGTCTTTTGTAATTAGAAATGTGCACCGTGGACTGGACTTCATGGTTGTATGTTGGACGCGTTTGGGGTTATAGGTCAGGTTGAAGGTTGGGCCGATAAGCCAGCATTTATACGTGGACGCAAGGCCAGATCGGATGGAAATGTTCCCGTTTTAGAAAACGTTCTCGCGTGGATGGCGCCTGAAGTCGTTCCCCAGACGCAGATACCTGGCACAGCGACCGTCCACTCCTTGCACTCCAGAGGGGCGCTGGGCGGCGAGGCCACGCTCAGCCCTGCCATGTTAGCGGCCCGTACCTGGAACTGGTAGAATTTGTTCTCCTTCAGGTCCACAGCCTGGCGAGAAGCAGAGGGGGCCGATGGACTAAATCGGAAACCGAAGCCATGCTTCAGCTGTGATGTGACGACGGCGAAGCACCGTGACTCACTTTGTAAGAAGTGCCAGTGACGGCCTGGGTGTTCAGCTCGTGCCACCCGTCCGCCACGCCGTCCTTAACGGTCCTGTAGTCCAGGTAGTAGCCCCGGATGTCTGCGCCGCCGGTTTTGGTGGGCGCCTGCCAGCTCAGGACCATGTAGCCCTGGAAGCGCTCGGCCAGAGTGACCCCAGTTGGGGGCGCAGGAATCGCTGAGCACAAGAGCTCAGGTTTGACTTCATTAGCACACACGTTGCTCCTGACATGGCATTTGAACCGCGCCCCGCCGGAAAATTCTAATAAGGAGCGGCACAGTTTCATAGACGGGCTCATTAATGATAGAGCCAGGACTGGTACTGTCTGAAAGTTGAGTCGTTTCATTCTGCATCCACAGATCTTTGTCAATCTGAGTGACAATCTGAGATTGACAAAGTTCTGTGGATGCAGAACGAAACGTCTCTACATTAAAGAAAGAAAGTCCAGTTGCCCCGACTCAACTTTCAGACAAATTCACCTGGATGACTGAGAATCTTCACTAGACTGGCACTGCTAGCCTACGCAGATTTCTTTTTTCCGCACTGAGAAGTTCTACATTCGACACGTGCGGGTACAGTGCATACATCTGAGAAGAAGTGAAGTGATTGTCACATGTGATACACAGCAGCACAGCACACGGTGCACACAGCGAAATTTGTCCACATAAGTGCCATGCTATTAAAAAAAAAAAAAAAGAACCACATACTCACACGCCACATGCCACTGAGCTGAACTCTTCCCCCAAACACCTCAAAATGAGATTGTTTTTAGGGCTCGACGGGGGCACTTCCCATCCACTTTGAATGGGGTGGCGTCATGCGCTCAATACAAAAAGTTAGAAAATGTTGAACTTTCCAAGCACAGAGCAAACGTCAGCCAATCAGATCCAATCTTCCCGAGAACTGCGAAACAGCGGTTGGTTTCCGCTCCTGTGCTCCCTGCACAGCAGACACAATCACGGTCAAGAATCGACACAACACATACAGTACAGGCCAAAAGTTTGGACACAAACTCCATAACTCCACATTTTGATGCCTTCAGTGAAAATCTACCAACGTAAATGGTCATGAAAATAAAGAAAACACACTGAATGAGAAGGTGCGTCCAAACTTTTGGCCTGTACTGTATATCCTCAAACTACACATATAATGCTCTCTTCCTGGTTTGTAGTCCTTGGCGGTACTGAATGTGTCTGGCCTCTATTTACACTAAAAGTAATCTGTCACACCTAATAATTCAGCATTGCCTTAATGTGAATAAACCAACCAAACCAGCTGTTAGTAGCATTACGGTCAAGTAAACAAAAAAAAAAAAACTATTTACTCATAAACATAAATTAGACAGCTACCGTAATGAGAAAAAGGCTGTAAACAAACACCAGCTCCGCTGATTCTTCTTTCGCTGTACGGTGTGAGCTCGGCTCTGTTAGCGCACCTGCCCCGGCCGCCACCCCAGCCATGCAGAGTCGAGCAGAACACACCATGCAGTTTGCCGACCTTGCAAACGCCGCCTAACAAGATGTCAGATCAAAGTCTCTTTTCACTTATTCGAACTGTCTCCACTTCCTATCAAAGCGATGGCCAGAGGGGCGGTTCCGGGTGTACAGTATGTCTTTCTTTCAATTTCATTAAAGGCATTCCTATTTGTTACTGTCAATGTCTTCGTATCCATGATCTTATCCTGGAAAAAATCTACACTTGTCTGAGTGTTTGTTGAAAAAGTTGGATCGTGCACCATTCCGTCGTTACACGCGTGAACCCTGTGCTGAGGGATTTACTCACCAATGCCGGCCTGCACGAGGACCGCCTCAGACGCCGCCGAACTGTCGCTGTAGCCGGCTGCGTTCACGGCCTTCACCCTGAACACACACTTCTCCCCCGTGGTCAGCCCGTGGCACACAAACCTGCGGCGGAAGACGGAGTTCAAGACCTTTCAACGCAAGATGGTCCTGTCTGTTGTTGCTTTGGTTCTTGAACACCGCGGTGTTCTGTAGTCAGGATCGGTGTCATTGCAGGCCAGTTCGGTGTCGCCTACGGTGACGATTGGTACCTGGTGCATTTCACAGGCTTGTTGTTGCAGGGCACCCACACGTTGCTGCCTTCCACGCCGACCTCGATGTAATAACCCACGAGGCGCTTCACTTCCTTGGAAGCCCCCCATGATACCACCACCGACGTGGCCGTGTTCCTGGTGGCCACGACGGGGCCTGGAGTTGAGGGCAGGTCTGTGAAACGTGGCAGATTACAACATTATTCTTTTTTTTTTTTTTTTTTTTTAAATCAGTGTTTTCCAAGCCATGGCGACCCATCTCACCCAATTTGTCTCCAACCGTGGTGGGCCTGGTGGGTTCAGAGGGCTCCCCGACACCAGCAGAGTTGCAGCAGCGCACTCGGAAGGAGTAGGAATTGCCCTCGGCCAGGTCGAACAGGGCAAAGCGGGGTGATTTCGAGGGCATGCCCGTATTGACCCTCTGCCACGTGTCTGTGCCCACAATGCACTGTAAAAAAAAAATAAAAATCTAACCATTACAAACACCGAGATCAGGGTTCCCGGCAGCGTTCGTGGAAGCCCCCCTGACTGAATGGGTTTGTTCCTAAATTAAAGTGAAGTGATTGTCCCTTGTGATACACAGCAGCACAGCACACGGTGCACACAGCAAAATGTGTCTTCTGCATTTAATCCATCACCCTTGGTGAGCAGTGGGCGGCCATGACAGGCGCCCGGGGAGCAGCGTGTGGGGACGGTGCTTTGCTCAGTGGCACCTTGGCGGATCAGGATTCAAAACGGCAACCTTCTGATTATGGGGCCGCTTCCTTAACCGCTAGGCCACTGCTGCCCCTCCTGTCTCCTCTGATCATAATTTTTTGCATTCTTGCGTCATTACTCAGTGTTGTAGTCATTATGGGAAAAAATGAATAATTTATGGTTATGGTTAGGGCTGCTTAACAAATT
Organism: Denticeps clupeoides; assembly: GCF_900700375.1. Taxonomy (NCBI): domain Eukaryota; kingdom Metazoa; phylum Chordata; class Actinopteri; order Clupeiformes; family Denticipitidae; genus Denticeps; species Denticeps clupeoides. The sequence goes on from NC_041710.1 coordinate 3,635,531, forward strand.
GGTACAACATCACATGATGTAGAGGGTTATAGCGCAACAGTCTTTTATTTTATGCTATTTTTCTTTTCTACAATTTTGGATCTAATCCCGGAAGATTTGTGGAGTAAACCGGTTTTAGGTTTAGGACTGGTCATATAGATGACCATTTGGCACCTACACTCCGGGAATTTTCACAGATTCATCCATGCCGAATCTGCCAAAGTTCTGCCAGCTTCTTTGGCCCCTTGCATGCGCTGCTCTTCTGAGATCAGCGGAACGTGAGGTCCATGGCCAAACCGACATGCACCAAATGGCATTCCATTGTTGCGGATTTTGCAGATTATTCTGAGGGGTGTTCTGGACCGTAATCTCTCGTCCCTTTTTACAGACAGAGTGATATCCGCTTCCAGAATTTGCTGTCATGTACTACAGTCTATTCTTTCTTCTACCAATCAAATGTTCCTTGTGCCACTGGCCTCAAAACAAGCCCAAGGCACAATCCACCCACCCCCATGCTTCATAGTCTGAGAGTTGAGCTTTTCCTTTTTTTATCTGCTATCTTCTCCTGCACCATGAGCATCATATAAAATATTTTTTTTTATGTTTAACTCACTTAACCTCTCTCACTCATAGACAGTTTATGGAAATAAAGGCCATACCTTTGCACCACTTTTACACAAATTCCAGTTTTAACTCACCTTCTCCACAAAGTACATGATTCCCTCATGGCCTCTCTGTTCCGGAGGCTTCCAACTCAGGACCACGTAGCTCTTGGTTGCCTCGGTAACAGCCAGATCACTGGGTTGACCGGGCACCACTCCCACTGAGGAAGCAAAGCACAAGTTCCCCTTGCTGCCCACGCCACTGCAGTGTAAACACAGCTACATACGGATCCTGTCAGGCTCCTACCCGTGGGATCCTCCTCCGAAAATTTGATCATACCAGTCCAGGGAGCAGAGGGACGAGCTTAAGCAAAAAAATAAAGAATAAAAAATCAAGAGAAAAGTGAGTTATTATAACAATGACAAAGGACAAACAACAAGGACAAGGAAACCGTTCCGGTGACACAAAATCAGGAATTTTGATTGGTGCTTTAATACTTCCTGAAAATGTGTACAGTTACAGTTACAGTACAGCTAAAGTAATTCCAGTAAAAGTACAAAGTACTCTTCTCAATACTACTCAATTACTAGTTACTTTCAAGCTAGTTAAATTTGTCATAGAAATAATGAATGTTGTCACACCCAAATTTCACTGTTTTAGTGAAAATAGCGTGAGACCGGATTCCTTTATTGGCAACCAAAATGGCACTCAAATCTTTCTATTTATACTCAGTAATGGGGTGTAAAAGGGTGGTCGTAGCCTAGTGGGTAACACACTCGCCTAAGATCCAGAAGACCCAGGTTCAAATCCCACTTACTACCATTGTGTCCCTGAGCAAGACACTGAACTCTGAGTGTCTCCAGGGGGGGACTGTCCCTGTAACTACTGATTGTAAGTCGCTCTGGATAAGGACGTCTGATAAGTGCTGCAAATGTAAATGTAAATGTAATTAGTAATCCATATCGATCCTTGAACTGTCAGGAAGACGAGCATTAAATATAGTACCTTTTTTGGTAGCCTATCTAAGGACTGAACCTAGAGCAAAAATTATTTTGCATGATTGTGTAGCCAAGTTCTACACAGGTCCTTGATCTCTGGACACTTTCCATTGAAAGACAATGGAAAGTTGTCAGGAAATGAGTCAGGACAGCCCGCATCCCGGGTGTTTTGTATCCTGGCCGTTCAGCCCACCTCTCAGACGAGCACGATCAGAAGGGTCCACAGCGGCAACGGGGTCAGAAACTCGGGAAGGCCGGCTCTCGCCCGCTCTGTTGATGGCGCGGACCCTGAAGTAGTAGGAGCGCCCCTCCACCAGGCCGGTGACGGGGAATCGGGCAAATGTCACCGGGGTGTCGTTGCACTGGACCCAGTTTTTGGTGCCAACCTCACACCTGTGCACAAATGTCAACGCCATTTAGTTTCCATTTAGTTTAGAGGTTCTTAAAATGACACACTCCAAACTATTAGATGCATTACACAATGTATATTAATATGTAAATCTTGCAGGTCTGGAAAATTCACAGATTAATATTAATATTAATAATATTATTAATGAGAATGTGAAAGGTTGCAGTTATTGTAATGTTGTACAATGTGAACAAATACTAATCAGACCTAATTAAACGACTTCTAACATGCTGCACATACTATAAAATTGCAATAATAAAATGATTGTAATTATGCACTCAACTCTCGTTATTTTTAACAGAATGAGCCACAGACAATTTTAAGTGAAAAAAAGTAGATTACGGCTGAGTTTTACAATAATAGTAACACATTTATATCAGTTTTGCATCCCTAACTAGTGATAATGTGCAGCCCTGGTGTGGTATTCGTTCTTTTCTCATGCAGTGTTGATGTAGACGGACTGTAAGGACCTGTCGATGAAGTAGCCCAGAATGGAGCTGCTGCCCTCCACTGCCGGCTGCTTCCAGGTCACCACGACGTAGTCCTTATTAGCATCATGGCAACGTACGTCCAGAGGGGCCACAGGGACCCCCTCCTCCTCCACATCAGCATCTGGCAAACACACACACGTCGGAGTGGGTAACAGTGCTGCGACACTCGCTCACAAAAATGTGACGTTAACATACTGATGTTAACATGAACGGATGCAAACGCCCTGACAACTTCCACATGACAGTGACACTTATGGAGGCTTCCAGCGTGGAGAGCAGTTCAACAGATGAGGTGTCCTGGGTCACCTCTGGTGACAGGCTGTCCAGATATAGAAGCTGGATTCCTTGAGAGGAACTTAATATCAGAGGGGTGGTTCCACATTCAGACACGGAGCACCGAACGGCAGCAGGCCTGGGCCACAGAGTATATAAAATCCCAAACCGCAAAGACGCCACTGAGGTGCCACTGAGCAAAGCACCTTTTTCACTTTTACTTTCTGTGTGGGAACACAGAAAGAATTGCAGTTCTCTTCTTTTTGTCTCTCCGCAAACTCCAACTTCTAGAGAATTCTGCTGTTTGGGTCCGAACTCGTACTCGCCCAAGAGAACACATTACCCCAGTTGCCCATAGAAGCAAGGATAAAAGTTAAAATTGTAATTCTCATGTTTAAGTAATAACCTTGCCCTCCTGCTCCACACTGCCACTCGTTCCCGCTCTCTCAGGTCATCCTCTGCCACTCGAGTTATTGTTCCTCGTGCCTGTCTTATCACCGTGGGTGACAAAGCTCCTCGTCTCTGTAACTTACTCCCTCTGGACATTAGGAATTTGGATTCTCTTCCTTTATTTAAGACACGGCTCAAACCTCATCTGTTTAAACTGACCTTTTTGCTTTAACTCAGATTTTAAAGCTTATTGTTCTGCTATTTTTAAAGATCCCCTGATATGAAAATGTTTTTTTTCGTTTTATATCGTTCTCTGAACGATATCTGTATCTGAAGTCTGTTGGTGCAGAATTACAGCCACTTTGATCCAGTCCCACGATGAGATTTCCCAGGACGCGCCGTTTCAGTGTCTGTAGCTTTAAATGCTAATGAGAGAGAGAGGAGAGAGGCGGGACGAGGAGGAAAGCGGCCTATAGAAGTTGAGGCGCCATTCATCATCACCACCATTCACCAACCACAATGTTTGCCGCAGACAAGTTGTGTCTGCATTTTTCCAGAAAAAAAATCAAATGAACCCACTGGTTCTGCAGAGTCTCACGTGATGAAACTAAAACAATACATTTGTGTTGATTTTTACATCCAATCACCAAGCAACTGCAATGCTTCACACGTTTGGAAGCCATGACTGTCAGTGGCGATAATGAGAAACTGGAGGTAACCTTTCCCCTTATGACATCATAAGGGGACAAATTCCAGATCCGCCCATCTGAGCTACCTCATATTAATGTTAAATAAATTCCCAAAGTGAAAATTTCATAATAGAGGACCTTTATTTGTTTAATTTATTTCTGCAAGTTGACCCTGTGTTTTAGAAAGGCGCCCTGAAAAAAAAAAGTATAATAATTATTATTATTATTATTATTATTATAAAGATCATTAGTTAAGGTAAAGAGACACGCGAGAGGGGCATAGTGTCCACGCAAGTCTCACCTCTGACGAAGACGTATGCAGAGTGGGTCTCAAAGCCAGACTTGGTGTTGACGCGGAGCGTGTACAGGCCCTCGTCCTCTTTGTTGAGGTGCACCAGTGTCAACATGGCCTTCTCCCCACTCCAGTGCATGTTCACCCACTTCGAGGGCTTCAGGAGGACATCTGACAACAGACAGAAGCTACAGCGAGCAGCCATGTCCAAATGTTCAAACGCGAGCGCAGATGTCTTCTCGCGTGTACGTACTGTCTCTGTACCACAGCACATCGGGCTGATAGCGCTTTACGTTGGGGTAGATGATCACGGTGCAGCCCAGACTCATGGTCTCCCCCTCATGACCAAAGGACACCCCGAACTTGTCAATGATTGTGGCTATGAAGGTGACTCCATATTCATCACAGAAGCCATCTGTTCACAACGAAAATACAATCAGTATTTAATTCACTTAAGAATTCACCAACCTCACAAGATTTTTCATGCAGAATTAATGTGTGTGTATATATATCACTGTGTAGATAAAGCCATTGTGTAACATGACACTGAATTTCCTTATGTTCATGAAACAGTGACATGATGCGTGTAGAGGAAGGGACTCTGTTCTCCTGTTGTATTCTGAGCAGCAATACCATATTGTTCTCCATCTGTGGACTTTTGCTTGTGGGAGAACAGAGTTGGGACGCATACCGATCAATATGAATATTTCAATTATTTTTAATCTTTATAAATTGTGGGTTTTACACTTTTAGATATTCCCTTCATGAACAAGATGAAAAACCCTTTAAATTAGTGTCTTTCCTTACTGACTGAAACGGTATGCTACAAATGTTTTTTGTTGGTTTTTTTGAAAATGATAAAACTCACGTGGTTTGGCAGAAACAACTTCATCCTCTTGGAACCCTTGGAAAAACAAAAGAAAAAACAGCCACTTGAAATGGCTATGAACAAGAAGGGCGTTAGTAGCCTAGTGGTTAACACACTTGTCTATGAATCAGAAGACCCAGGATCAAAGCCCATTTACTACCATCGTGTCCCTGAGCAAGACACATAACCCCAAGTTGCTCTGGAGAAGGGTGTCTGGTAAATGATGTAAATGCAAATGCTGGGTGGTTGGTTATTTTCATATTAGTTAGTTATTAGCTTATTTAGCTTAGTCCTCCCAGTGTGACGCCGCGGTGCCCTGGGCCCTACTCACCCACAGGTGCCACCCACAAGGGCCCTTTAAATGTAAGTGCATTGCGGTTTGGTTTTTTGAACCCTGTCTGCCACATTACTTGTCTGTGTTTATGTCAATATTATTTTCTGTTTATTAAAACCTCATGTTTCTAAATTTCTGCAAGAGTCATTATTTTCGCCGCATCAATTATTCATCCCTGAAAAATCCACGCGTTCCATTCCATTAAAATTCAGTCCTTAGTTTTAAGTTTCATCTTATTTGCATGGAATTGTAAAAAATATTTATGAACCCTTTAATACTCTGTTAGAATGATGCTTTTTTACGATCGTTGTTCTGTGTTTTCATTATTTCCATTTTTTTTAAATCACTTTGAATGTGCTTTATAAAATGAACTTGCCCGGCACAGTTACGTGAAAAAAAATCGCTATTTATTAAAAACCCGCTCTTTCCATTTATCTCACCAACTGAAGACGTTGGAGAAAAAGAAATCCTTGCGCTCAACAGGCTGTTCATTTCTGTCACACCAACGAGGGTGAACTTTAACACCACAGAGCTGCAGGAAGCTCAAAATAGACTTAAAAAAAAAGAAGTCTCTGGCATTTCCCATGCTTGGCAGCCACTTAGGCACGTGGAGGTAAGAAAGGGGCAGTTGGGGGAGGAAACGTGGTAAAAATGTGTGAAAATGAGAAGAATAATAAAGCGCAAGCGCCGAGGAGTCATGAGGATGCACGAACGTACTTTTCACGACGACCGAGGCGAACGATGAACTCTCCCCTTTCACGTTCAGCGCAGACGCTCGATACTCAGCTGTGTCCATAAAGTCACAGCTGCGGTGGAGGAAAACACACAAGTGGGACAAACATGAAATGTCACCAGGCTCCACAAACTGTCACCCGTGTGACCTTTCACCCTGCGCACCTTTTTATCTCCAGAGAGTGCATGTTGTAATTGCTCTCCACTGTGTACTTGTCAGGGTGACCCTTGGCATCAATGGGAACGTTGTTCTTGTACCTAAAGGTGAGGACGATGGGACACAGGCAGTTGAGGAACAGAAAAGGGCGAGCAACAGACTTAAATCCAGGCAAATCAATTTCCTGTAAAAGTTTTTTTATAAAAAATGTAGAGGCTCGACAGACACCGAGAAAGCTGGCGAACTTTTCCATTCAGCCAGGAACAAGCTGTACAAGAATGGCATTGAAAAAGATTGTTAACACTAATGTTACCTATGCTGCGTGTAACAAAAAAAAAACTTTTTATTCAAGTCTCAGTAACTTAATTATAACACCATGCACTACCATCTTTTACTAGTCCTGGTCATTTTTATCTGCCATTTGTCTAAGGCCCCGTCCACACGGACACGCGGAAAACAGAAATTCGCTCTGGAACCCATTTCAGAATGGGTTCCCTGAAACATTAGACAGAAATGTTCCCATGTTAGAAAAAAGCGTTCTTGTGTAGGGCTGCCATGCGTCCCATAAAATTAGGTCCATGTAGACAATTACATCACGTTCATTCTCAGTTAGCGTTCATTATATTTTTATGTCTGTTGCGTATTAAGTATGAATTGTAATAGTTTCTTGAAACAGCGGTTTTAGATATCATTTACCATATTGCTTGGCTGTTGTGGCAAGGCGCCACCACGGTAGGTGTCCTCTACTTTTCTGCATGAAACGTGGCAACCCTGGCTTGGAGGGTTGTCTAAACGGAGTGTGACTTTATTTGGTTAGAGTACTCATGTACTCGGGCTTCAATGTCAGCATTTATAGGCCATATTACAACAATTCAAAATGGACGTAGGTGCCAGATCACTCTGCTATATGGAAAGATTTATGATGCCTCGGCTCTAAACCTGGTTGCTTAGCGCTGCTGACTGCAACGAGTGCTGCGATCTGCATGGCTTGGGCGGAAGGCTCACCAGGCCACGCGTGGTTTGGGCCAGCCGGCCACGGTGCAGTGCAGCGTCACGTTCTTCCCCTCCCACACCGTCTGGCCCTTGGGCTTCACCATGAACTCTGCGGGGTGGGTCAGACTGTCCGGGTTCATTTTCTTCTGAAACTCCTCTTTCTCGTGCATCTGAGGCCGGAAAGGAGCTTACTTTAGACGTCGCACTGCTCTGCTGACAGCTAAGGTCAATTCATTGCTCCACAGAGACCAACCTTCTTGCCCAGAGTCAGACGGTCTGCCGACTCCCTCATCAGCTTCTTCCTTGTCTTCTTCTCCACCTTCATCTGAAAGTCCTCCTCTCTGGAGAACAGGTTTCTCATGACCACATAGCCAACGCCTTCCTCCTTCACCTCCTCCTGGGACTCCATGAGCTCTCTGGCAACCTGATGACTGGAGAAGACAAAAGCTTAAGTTCTCATATTCTAGTACTTTCTCATAATGCATTCTTGTTCACCTGCTTCGGAACACTGGCACCACGTATCCGATGACTTCGGTGTCTTTGTCCACAGCCAAGTAGGACCGCTTGGCTTTCTTGGGTAGCGACCTGAGCCTGTGCTCCTCCTCTTTCGTTCCAGAGGCCGTCACAGTGCTCACCCTGTGAGGACCAGCTCTGGGTAAATGGCAGGTTATGGACGGCACAGTCAGACAAAGTCAGCGATGAAGAGTGCAGACGCCTTCAGCCTGTTCTCCGGGCACAGCGGTTACTGAATGTCAAAGGTCATGGCAAAAGTCATTAAATTGGTAAATCGGTAATTTGACAACTGCAAACTTGACAAGTTTTAGAGGAAATTGGAGAAAGTTAAATGGGATGGACAGAGGCGGGTGTGAATATAGAATCGTCCTCATCGGGTAACTGGCAGGATTATCGTTTTATTCAAGTCATGCGTTGGCCTGATTTGGAATCAATATCTCAAAAAGAAAAGTTGCAAAAGAAGAGAAGAAGATTGCAATCCTCCTCCAAAAAAACAACAACAATAATTCTGTGCAACAGACACACATTTGATTCTATTACTAGCTTTAAAGGGTCGAATTTACATCCTATGGAAATAGATGCATAGATTCAAACAGAAAACATGCCGCTTTACACGGATGAGCCCCTGATCCCGTCCACTTTCTTTCATGGGTCTCAAGCCACGACCCAAAACCCTCCGGTTCTACTCCAGTCCATGCTGACCGAATAACCGGGGGCAGTAAATCAGCGGCCAGTTACAGTTACAGTGCCAGTTCACCTCGGTCGGCCAGGAATAGTCTGGAGAACCAGGAATATCTCTGGCACCGGTCACACATTCGGCGCAGAACGGATGGTCTTATATCGCCATAGCAATATAAGACCCAGAATAATGACATGTCTAATTGCCTAATTAATCTGCTTCATAAGAGAGCTGGGGGGGGGGGTCACTAGTAAAAAGCAGTTTCCTTTACCCTGCAGACACTGAGGAGTGAGAAGTGGGCACGAGGGCTGGGCATGAGAAACCACACCAAAAATCGAAAATATTAAAAATACAAACCCCAGGAGATAAAAGGCTGTCCGATAATGATGTACCGTTGGAGCAAAAAAAAAAAAAAAGATAGCACACTCACATTTGGACATGGAATTATGGTATAAATATCGAATGAAGTTGATCAATGGCAACGGCGCAGGCTACTGATTTTATCAAGTTAATAAGCAGATGAGACAGCATGATATTTTAACGCTTGTTGTTCTTGTGGTTTTGCACAAAGCTCATAAAGCCGGGAATTATTAGTGGCTTATTTGGCTGCGTTCAGTGACATTAGAGCCTTCTAATTGCTACACGTGTTTCTGGGACCGTGGTTACTGAAGGTTTTAGTCTGAAGCAGAAGTAAGGGGGCTAGATAGGGAAGGGTGGGAAAGGGGCGATACCGGGGCCTCGAGGGCTCCGCATGCTGCAGCTCAGGGGACCGGGCCCCCTCCTTACCCACGGTTGTGGGACTGGCTGGGGACTCTGGGACCGTGGTTACTGAAGGTTTTAGTCCGAAGCAGGAGTAAGGGGGCTAGATAGGGAAGGGTGCGAAAGCGGCGACACCGGGCCCTCGAGGGCTCCGCATGCTGCACCTCCTTACCCGCGGCGAGTCTGCCGGCTCACAGTCCTCTCCACCCGGACGCTCTGCTGAACGCTACTCTCATGGTGCCGGTGGTGCTGCTGCTGCTGCTGCTGGACTCGCACCGATCCTGACATCCTGCTCGCTCTCTAAAGCCACCAGCGTCCCGCGGGTTCCCTTTTTCCACTTCAAGCACAACCACCAGAGTGCATGAACTTGATTTCCAGTGAATGATATTAATAAATCGCCTTCAAAAGGGGCGTGAGCAGGAGACCGTTCGAAACCATTTATAATAATCTATTTTGATAATTCATTATTTGGGATGCTTTTCATCCCTCCATCTGTTTGGTCCATGTAAACAGAATCCACATGGACGTGCAGGATGCAATTTGCCAAATGTTCAGTTCTTATGGAACGTGTCTCCACAGCAAAGGTCCAAATGAAAGCTTCATTATACATTACTGCCAGGCCGGAGTATTTACGCGCCGCGTTGAACCGCATATTGTTGGACCTAGATGACACACCGTGGAGTGTACGAGCTTGTTGTTAACACTTTTTGCACAATAATGATGCTTAACCTGAGAGCACAAGACCCTAATTATACTACAACAATTACTAGACAGAAAGTTAATAATAATTAAGAGTACGTTGTGATGCGGACTGATGCACATCTTGCATAAAGCTCATAAATGACGTCATTAAACATGTATAATTAGAATAATATTGTTGTTTTGTTAGTGTTATAAAAGTGAATCGGATCGAAAGCAGCTTGTTAGGCCCCGCCCATTTCAGCCCTATAATATAACTTTTCATAACGACGAAGTAATTTGGGGGGTGAAAAGAGGACGCGTCCTACTCACCAGAACAAAAGAGGGTCGACCGGCGAGGCGAGGAGGGACAGCCGAGCTGGACGAAGTCCGGGCGACCCGCGGAACAGAAATAACGCGGCGACTCGGCAGAATGCGCACGGCGCGCCACGCCATGTATGGCGCCCGGGGCGCTTAAATATAGCGGCAGGGGCGGGGCCGGCTCGGAACAAGGTTTTACATTTACACCATTTACCAGAGCGACTTACAATCAGGAGTTACAGGGACAGTCCCCCCGTGGAGACACTCAGGGTTCAGTGTCTTGCTCAGGGACACAATGGTAGTAAGTGGGGTTTGAACCTGGGTCTTCTGGTTCACAGGCGAGTGTGTTACCCACTAGGCCACTACCACCCCTTGGACGTTGTTGTTTCACATTTGGTATATTAAAAATAATTATTCTGTGTGTGGAAGAAAAATTAGCGAAGACAGGCCCACGTCTGTGATTAAGGGCCTTTTTTGGTCTGTTAAAATACCAGACACTGTGTCAATGATTAAGTCTGCTAGAATACCGTGTTAAATTCACCTTAGTTAGTGAAAGTGAAGTGATTGTCATTGTGACCCGGTGAAATGTGTCCTCTGTATTTAACCGTAACCCTTGGTGAGCAGTGGGCACCAGTGTGTGGGGACGGTGCTTTTCTCTACACTCTCCTCTACCCAATCGACTCTGTTCTCCTTTGTTGTCCCTGGCTGGTGGGACAACTTGTCCGGCTCCATTCGACTAGCCGAGACCACCACCACCTTTAAGAAGCAGTTGAAAACCCACTTGTTCAAAAAGTATTTCAGACGAATCTAATACTTACACATACACATGCACGGACACTGCACAAAAAAAAATATTATTTTTTCTTCGTCCAGCACTTAACAATTCCCCAGCATGTTCTTTTTCTGACAAGTTGGGCCTTATCAGGGCTCTTAGTTTTGTAAACTCAAAATCTATAGAAATCGAACGAGAACTACTGGTGTCGTCCTCTTGTAAGTCCCTTTGGATAAGGGGGTCTGCCAAGTAAAGTAAAGTAAAGCATTCTCTATAGTACACTTCTCCGCCTCTACAACTGTAGGACTTTTTCCTCTTCTTGGACAAACCATCACCAACCCTGCACTGACACCACTTGCAGGCTCACTCTACCCTGGAAGGGGGTCCCTCGCTGTATCAACCCTTTCCCCATGTTGTTCCTTGCGTGCTGAAGGGTCAAGTGTGGGGCCTGTTAAAGCCCATTGAGACATACTGTACATACTGCAGGCCAGCGGGGATTCATCCATCCATCCATCCATCCATCCATCAGTCCATTCATATATTCTTTTGAACACATTGAAATAAATCCCATTCCATCGCCAGAAAGCCGAATTCATTGGTGCATTACGTCACTGTCCCCTACCTGTGGAAAGAAATGCCTTTTTTTTTTTATTTGCTTCATTGCCGACGTTTAATACGGTAAACGAAGGCGCGATTTATGCAATTTGATTCATCTTATTTTTTACACACGCAGTTTATGATGAATTGAGTTGAGCTCCTTCTGCAATTATTCGTGGGCTGTAATTCCAATTTGGCAGATTCAGCGTCCCAGAACGTCCAGCCTAATTAAAGCAACCAGGTCTCGGATCATGTGATGCCCTCTCTGTGATCTTCCTCTTCCGGGAAAAAAAGGGAGAAAGTGTTTGAATTACGACATTATTCAAGAATGCACATGCTTGCAGCGTGTTCGCGGAACTAACAGGATTAAAATAACTGGATTCTGTTAAAGTTTTCAGTCACTTGTCAGACGCTGTGCATCGTTTGATGTTTCAGCGCGGTGTTTGACGGGAAATGTAGTTTTAACTCGGTGACATTGGACACAATAAACTACATTCATCAAAGTGTGCCCCGAAGGCCCGCCCTTAAACAAAAAGCGCCGCAATTATTGGCCATGGCAAGTGTGACGGGAGCTCCGATTGGCTGAAACCTTTCCCAGCCCCGCCTCCGTGGCCTTACGCCACAGGAAAATGGCAATGGCGGCGCTCGCAGCGGTTCGGCGTTGCCGTGTCCTGCTGCACGGTGCGGTGAAAAGCTCCTTTCGGGGCTCGCCGTCACAGCCGCGCAGCTACTCCGCGGGTCGCCTTTCCGTGCAGGAGCGCATTGAGAGGAAGCGCCAGGCGGCGCTGGTCGGCGGAGGTCAGAAGCGCATCGATGCCCAGCACGGGAGGGTAAGCGGGTTGACCTGGAGCCGGATCGGGTCGCCGGAGTGGCGCGCAGTGACGTGTTGTCCCCGCAGGGGAAGCTGACTGCGCGGGAGCGGGTGGCGCTGCTGCTGGACCCCGACTCGTTCGTGGAATATGACGCGTTTGTGGAGCACAGGTGTTCCGACTTCGGGATGGAGGCCGATCACAACAAGGTGCGCACGGGGCTGGTGGCCCTTCTCCATGCTGCATTAACCAACGCCAATTATAATTAATAATATTCCATTATTCCCCAGTTCCCTGGCGACAGCGTGGTGACCGGGCAGGGCCGGATAAACGGCAGGCTGGTGTATGTCTTCAGTCAGGTGGGAACTTTATAAAATTATAGTTCACGAAGGGAACAGTTATTAAAAGTTAAAAATAATGTTGACGTTAATACGTAGAGGTGTTGTTCTCTCCCAGCTCTGTAAAATAATGAATGATCTCCTACATGCAAAGGTCTACAGATGGAGGACATCAGAGTGTCTTTCTCTACACACATCATGTCACTGTTTCATGGAAATAAGGAGATTTCGCAATAATTAATTTAGGTAAATCAATGTTAGTGTTGCATTCAAGGTCCCCTATTATGAAAATGTAACTTTGTGAGATGGTTTAACATTAATACGAGTTCCCCGAGCCTGCCTATGGTCCTGCAGTGGCTAGAAATGCCGATAGGTGTAAGGAGTGCTTTCGACATTCTGCTTCACCGCTTAGACGGTCTGATATGGAATTAGTCCCCTTATGTCGTCATAAGTTGAAAGGTTACCTCCCATTTCTAATGCTTTTTCCACCCAGAGAATTTCCCACCGATCAACTAAAACATTATCCCGACCGACCGTCGTGGCTTCCAAACGTTGGGTGCTCATTTTTACACAAATGGAGAACGCTTTACAGCATTTATCAGCCGCCCTTATCCAGAGCGACTTGCAATCAGTAGTTACAGGGACAGTCCCCCCCCGGAGACACTCAGGTTTAAGTGTCTTGCTCAGGGACACAATGGTAGTAAGTGGGATTTGAACCCGGGTCTTCTGGTTCATAGGCGAGTGTGTTACCCACTAGGCTACTACCACCCAAGAACCAGTGGGTTCATTTTATTTGTTCTGGAAAAACGGCAAAATGACTTCCTGTCTGGCCCAAATATTGTGTTTGGTGAATGGCGATGATGTAATTTCCGTGAATGTCCTCCCAACTTCTCCTCCTCCCAACTTCTCCTCCTCGTCCTCCCTCCCTCCTCCTTATTAGCGAATGAAACTTCACTTCCTGGGAAATCTCGTTGTTGGACTGGATCAAAGTGGCTGTAATTCCGCATCACGGCTGAATTTCAGATAAAGAATTAGGGGACACACATGACAAAAAAAAAAAAAAAAAAAAAGTTTCCTAATAGAGGACCTTTAACAAAATGGCTTGCAGCTTACATAAACAGTGGTTTTGTACATGAGTCTTTTTATTTATCGTTCTGCTTGGTTCCTTTGATAGGATTTCACCGTGTTCGGAGGCAGCCTTTCAGGAGCCCATGCTCAGAAGATCTGTAAGGCAAGTATAGTCCGTTCGGAGCATCCAACTGTTCATAATAATAGTAATAATGGAGTCTCAACCCTTCCTGTATTGTCTCCCCTGCAGATCATGGATCAGGCCATGTTGGTTGGCGCTCCAGTTATTGGCCTGAATGACTCAGGAGGCGCCCGCATCCAGGAAGGAGTCGAGTCCCTGGCAGGATACGCCGACATTTTCCTGGTAAGGTCAAGAATGCACTGAAACCGTGGAATCGGATATCAAACGAAATTATGACGTTGAAACGTAAAAATAAGAGGTTGGAATTTTGGCAGCATAGGTTTTTGCTCTTTTTCATTTTCGCTTGTTTCGCTGCTGGACAATGAGGTGAAGCCCCGCCCACACAAGAACATTGTGCCAGAAGTCCAACCGAGTTCTCAGGCAGCGTAAACGTAAAGCGGGGCGGAAAGAGCAAAAACGTATGCTGCCAAAACTCCAACCTCCTCGTCGTCATATTTCCGTTTGATATTAGGAGAAGTTTTGTTTCAAAATTTTGCCACAAATCTGATTCCATGTGAATCAAAGTAGCTATGCAGAATACACAGCCGCCCCATCCTCACCCATGCCCACCGTCTCCTCACTCCGTGCAGCGGAACGTGATGGCCTCGGGCGTGGTACCCCAGATCTCGTTAATCATGGGCCCGTGTGCTGGAGGAGCCGTCTACTCGCCTGCCCTCACGGACTTCACGTTCATGGTGAAGGTGAGACTTGAGGCAGTATTTACAGTATATTCACCTTTCTTCCCCCTTATGACGTCAAGTACATAATTGGGTACTTCTCATGAGTCTCGTTTTATTTATTTTGATGCACTGATTCAGAAATGTTGTGCTTTACGTAATAATTTATTTATTATTTAAAAATCTTTAACTCTTCACACACTGGCAGCATCTTGGAATTTTGCATGAATTATTTCAATCCTTAAAAACAATAAATCTTTTTTTTTTTTTATCAGTTGTTAGTCAAAGAACTTTAGATGAATGCATTAGACCACATAAAATATTTATTATTATTCTTAATCATTTTAAATAAATAATCTGACACAGGACACGTCTTATCTGTTCATCACTGGACCTGATGTCGTAAAATCAGTCACTAATGAAGATGTGACCCAGGAAGAGCTTGGAGGAGCAAAGACCCACACTGCTGTATCTGGTGAGACTCCAAGGCAGAAACATTCAGCGATATAAATTCAAATGGAAACCTATCATAATTC
This sequence comes from Denticeps clupeoides, assembly GCF_900700375.1. Lineage (NCBI taxonomy): Eukaryota > Metazoa > Chordata > Actinopteri > Clupeiformes > Denticipitidae > Denticeps > Denticeps clupeoides. The sequence goes on from NC_041710.1 coordinate 3,650,667, forward strand.
TAGAATCCGAATATAATATTCTCGTATACGCTATATCACTGCAGTAAGCGTTTATTTTGGTGTAGCGCATGTATGAAAATGAAGATGCAAGAAGTGCCGTATCCGTTTTTAATTTGCAGGTGTGGCGCACAAGGCATTTGAGAATGATATCGATGCCCTCTTGAACCTGAGGGAGTTCTTCAACTTTCTCCCTCTTAGCAATAAAGACCCGTCTCCCGTCACCGAGTGCCACGACCCCAGGTGGTAACTTTTAACATTTGAGAGGAACGCATGTGTACGTATCTGCATTGCAGAAGTAAAATTTAAAAATTCGTTATAACGCAAATTCTTCTACCACCAGTGACCGTCTTGTGCCTGGCCTGGACACCCTGGTTCCGCTCGAGTCCACTAAGGCCTACGACATGCTGGATGTTATTCATTCGGTAGGTTTCTTTTCTAGGACTCTGAATTGAAGCGGCCTAAATTGTATGAAAATTGTAAAGTGGACGCAAAAAAAAGTGTTCACAAATGAACGAACGACCCGAGAAAATGTGCAAACTGACAGATTTGCAACACTTTCGTGAGGAAGATTGGACAAATAGTAAAGTTGTCAAGCTGGTCGATGTGTGCCCAAAAAGACTGAATGCTCTTAATTTAATGAACAAAGAATTTGTTTTAAAGGATAGTGCGCAGTCTTCCAGCCAGACTTGCACAGGTCATAGGTCAGATTAAAGGTTTGTTTATTTTGGCCCTTTAAAATGCCTCTTTCTCTTTTTGACCCATGAACAGGGGTGTGTTTTTATATGTAAATCCCTTGTTGTACAGCTACTACACTTCTGGTGCCTTTTTTTTCCCCGCCAGATTGTGGATGAAAGGGATTTCTTCGAGATCATGCCAAACTATGCCAAGAATATTGTAGTGGGTTTTGCCCGGATGAACGGACGTACTGTGGGGATTGTGGGAAACCAGCCGAAGGTGGCGTCTGGTGAGTCGAAGTGAACATTTTTTAAATGATTAAATGATGAGTATTAATAAAATTATTAATAAAAGTTTCTAGAACATCTTTGGAGATCGAGGGTCGTGCTATCTCTTATCCTGATCTATAAATGCAGTTTTTTTTTTTTTTCTCATGTTGTAGTATTTTAAGTTGTTCTTAGACTTTGTTCTAGTTTGATTGGCTATTGCGAAATTATTACTGATGTTGATGCATGACCGCAGAATCGAATAGAATTCACCGATCCAGCTTTCTCAGCTCCTATACAGTACCTGCGGTTCGGAGGTCGTCTGGTACAGAGCACCGATCCGATACCAGCATTTAATCAGTAAACTGTATTACTGTGGGAAGGAGACGGAGATTATTCTGCTGTAGAAATGGAGAGTGTGCACATAAAACCATAAAGAACCCATAAGTTAACTGGATCAGTTTCATGGATCAGCATGCAGTTGCAGGCATGTGATCCAGTTAGTCGTCAAGTCTTTATTTGACACATCTGATATCTCGGTGCATTGGTGCATTAATTATTCAGGCACTGAATGAAGGCTGCCTACGGCACGTACGGCACGTCCCCCGTCCGCTGCTCTGGACCGGGTCCAACGTGAGTGACCCAGAGCAGTTCTGCACATCCTGACTCTCTTTCTGGCGGTGTCTTCTGGCCCATTCAGGTTGCCTGGACATCAACTCCTCGGTGAAAGGAGCTCGCTTCGTCCGCTTCTGCGACGCCTTCAACGTTCCCATCATCACTTTTGTGGATGTTCCCGGGTTCCTGCCAGGTCTGACATTAAACCCGCACACAATTTCCCTGGCGGCGTATGTGGCGCGCTCACTGGCATCGTTATGATGACCCACAGGAACGGCTCAGGAGTACGGCGGCATCATCCGGCACGGAGCGAAACTGCTTTATGCCTTCGCCGAGGCCACGGTTCCAAAAATCACAATCATCACAAGGAAGGTAAGGAAACGTGGGATCTCGCGTGGAATCAAAGACGTTCCTAATTATTCACGGCGTGAATTGTCTTCTAGAGGTGGTGGTAGTAGCCTAGTGGGTATGAACCAGAAGACCCAGGTTCAAGACACTTGCAAGGACTGTCCCTGTAAATACTGATTGTAAGTCGCTCTGAATAAGGGCGTCTGGTAAATGCTGTAAATGTAGAGGTCTTCTGAGCCTCCACTGGTCTCGCGATTCGATTATTGATGCATCACGATGCAGCCCATCAATTTTTCTACATTTACTTCACGTTATGCGTTCAAATACACACTGACGTATGAACCAGGCGCTTTTCTGGTGTTTGTGGCGTCAGGTGAGCCAGACTGAACGCCGACTGTTTTTCAAAGTGTCCTCACAGGCGTTCAGGACCGGCGTGCTGAAAATAAAAAACTCTATTTATTATTATTATTATCCTTTTTCTTCTGTTTGGTTGTCTAGGTTTTAGAGTTTGAGCTGTTTTCTTTTGTAACCTTTTGAGAATATTGCTATTGACTATGCTCTAATTCTAATAAACAAAGTTTAAAAAAAAAAAAAAACTTTATTCCGAACGGCCATGTGGACGAGGTCAAACTCCTACCCGGAGTGGCGCTGTACTCAGATCAGGCTGCCACAGTCTGCATTTACATTTGCAGCATTTACCAGACACCCTTATCCAGAGCGACTTACAATCAGTAGTTACAGGGACAGTCCCCCCCCTGGAGACACTCAGGGTTAAGTGTCTTGCTCAGGGACACAATGGTAGTAAGTGGGATTTGAACCTGGGTCCTCTGGTTAATAGGCGAGTGTGTTACCCACTAGGCTACTACCACCCAGTCTCTACCGCCACTACTTTTTAACCACCAAAATCACCAAGCAACGTCACCATGATATAATAGATTATGTTCTGCGCTACCTCTTTCAACGCCCCTCCCGTCTTCAGGCCTACGGAGGCGCGTACGACGTGATGAGCTCCAAGCATCTCAGAGGGGACGTCAACTACGCCTGGCCATCGGCTGAAGTGGCCGTCATGGGAGCCAAGGTGACTCCGGAGCACCACACAATCACACGCACCATTTCAACAGACGCACGAGGATCTGACCCGGCGCTCGCCTGCCACAGGGCGCGGTGCAAATCATTTTCAGGGGCAAGAACAACCAGGCGGACGCGGAAGCCGAATACGTGGAGAAGTTCGCCAACCCCTTCCCTGCAGCGGTGCGAGGTCCGGCTCCCCGTACCGCCAGTCTGGCTTCTGTCGCTGTGTACGTCCTTTAATGTATTTTTTACGTCATACGTCCTCCTCTGTCTTACCGTAGGCTTTGTGGATGACATCGTCGTGCCGTCCACCACCAGGAGAAGAATCTGCCGCGATCTGGAGGTCTTGGCCACCAAGAAGCAAACGAATCCCTGGAAGAAACACGCCAACGTTCCCCTGTAAAATCCCCCACTCCACCTTTCCGGGTGTGCAGGATGGCGTTTCGTTTCGCGTTTTACTTCCCCAGCCCCGTCTGATCGCGGTGAAAATCAGGTCCGTGCCTGTGCCTTCCCTATCCTCGGCCTGGTATAACCACCCCCTTTATGATTCTCCTCTGGTATTATTTTTTTGGTGCATTTTAAGTTGTAACTGGTACCACTATGAATTAAACCAGGTCTGTAGTTTCCAGTCTGATGACCTCTGCAGAACAGTTTTTTTTTTATGTCTGTAAAAGGCTTATTTTATTGGTGGTTTTTGTTAATTTGTATTTTTTTTTATTGATCCTGAATGAAAATGAGGACGCACAACAGAGTATAATGGTTAAAGATTTATTTAAAAAAAAAAAAAAAAGAAGGATTTCCATTAGTTCACGGGGGGGAATAAACCAGAACAGATTCTTGTTAAAAGGGGAAACGTACATCAGCTTTAAGTTGTAGAAAAGAAACGCACTTTCTTAATATTGAAAATGTACAATTTGCAGGATTACTGGCAAAAACAATTGACTGAGCACAAAGGGCGGGGAAAAAAGGGAGGGGACGTCGCTGACACCACAACATTTTCCTTCTTCCACCGTAATACATCAAATGCAACATGGCACCTGGTAGAATTACTCACGTTACTCTTATTCTTTTGTGCAAACGAAGTGTAAATGCCTCCCGGAAACGCCACCCATACATCACAAGCACTGGAAATGCGTCGGTCCTACAGCACGAGAAGTCCTGACCGGGTTTTACTCGCGCCGTACCGAAGGTTCTAGACTTGAGCAGAGTCAATCAACAGAATTATCATAAGATAAGAGAGAAGATCAGCCTTGACTAGTCCCACAAGTGCGAAATCATGTCGCCTACACTAGCAGTCAGAAGTTAGGACCAGGCTTCTCGTTTGTGGGGTTTTTGGTTTTAGGTATTAGAACAAAACCTCGTGTGATATTTTATAGTCCTGCGTCTCCACATATGTAATAAAGAAAAAAAAAAAAAAACAGCAATCGAGGTTGAATATTTGCATCTCTCCAAATCCGGGAGCATTTCACACTCTTGTCTTCTCTCCACCTGCTTCAGTTGGACAACGGGGACAGTTTCCAACAGTCCTGAAGGTTCATGCTGAACACTTTCTTCTCATTCACTCGTGTTAATGAGCAGCTCATCAAACGGCTTTGATAGATGACGATAGTGAACAAAGCCGCCGTGAAGGTAAATAAAGAGGAAATAACAGATTCATCAAACGTACTTCACTTTCTCCTCATACAACAAGTACGAAATCTGTTTCTTGCATTGGATTCTTCAAAATGGCTCCATCCTAGTCTTCATAATGGGCAGAGTCGGTGCATTCAGTCGGTGTTTTTCGTTGGAACGAAAAGATCCACGTAGAAACCACAACTCGGACAAAAAGAAGCGACTATTCTCCGAAGACGAGTGAAAATGAGCAACAATTCGAACCTGAAGTACCGCTGGTTCGAGTTACTGGCTGCGAAAGTGCGCAAGAAAAGCAGCGATTCCGATCTGAATGTTGATGGCTCACGGAACTGCCTCTTGGAATATTCGATTAAAGCAGGGACGAGAGAATTAAGTGGTACTGGCCTTGACTGACAGGTGTATGGACCTGTATCATTCATTTAACGACTTAAAACTGCTGCATTAAACACCATACAGGTGACCTATGACCTATAGGTACAGTTCTGACTGCCACACAATAGCCATTGGACGATTGAACGACAGGTTTCGGGCGAGATGGGAGGGATTCAGCTGACCACACCAACGGAAACTGTACAGTCCACCTATACATTGAGGGGCTACGACACAAATATGTACATTATTATTTTTTTTTTTTTCCTCCAAAAAATATGGGACCATACATTCATACGAGAATAAACGCGTACCACAACAGAAACCGAAACCAGTGTGAACCATGTTTTTTTTTTTTTTTTTTTAAATGTCCGAGGAGCGTCTGTTAAAATATCCAGGCTCCTCTAGCGTAGTGTCCACACGGAAGGAGGCACGAGCATATCTTGGCACCGAACCAGTCCTCTTCCTCTGGGTCAGCTGGGTAAAGAAAAGGTCTGCGTCTCTCCGGCGATCCCGAGCAGACGCCTTCAGAACATGGGCATTGTGAAGCCCTGCGAGACGGGGGGAAAAAAAACGATCAGGCTAAACCGCGGCCTTGACCGGCTGCACTACGCAGCACTGGCGCTGCTACTCACCGACTCGTCCTCAATCATCGCGGCAGAGTCGAAGAAGTCGGGTCTCAGCTCCGCCCTTTCGCGCCTGTTCCTCGATGGAGGCTGCACGGGGACATTTCGCCCGTCATTTTTACCGTCACGGTTAATGGCAAACGGGTGAAGGGTCAGAAGCGGGTCACTAACCAGGTCAATCACCATGGTGTCGTCAAACTCCTCGTTCATGTCTTCTAGCTGCCCACGGGACGACATCATCACGTCCTCGAAGATGGGCTCCGCGTCATCCTCCATGAGCCCCCGCCTGGCGAGCAGAGAGGGACGCGGTCTTTAACACGATCGTGATGTTAAAAAGCTGCAGTTTTCCCCCTGCATTTCTGGTCGAAAATGATGGGACTTTGGCTGCATGAGTCACTTAATACTACAGTTGTTTTAATCAAAAAAATTTCGGACTAAATATCTTCGTAGTCGAACCTTTATGTGATTGAAACGAGACGGGGACGCAATGTAGATGTTGGTCATGTTACGGATAAAAAATGTTAAAAAATGTGGTTTACAAAAGAAAAACTACGTCTGTCTACAATTTTTATATTTACGGCATTTACCAGACGCCCTTATCCAGAGTGACTTAAAAATCCCCCCCTGGAGACACTCAGGGTTAAGTGTCTTGTTCAGGGACACGATGGTAGTAAGTGGGGTTTGAACCTGGGTCTTCTGGTTCATAGGCGAGTGTGTTACCCGCTAGGCTACTACCCCCCACGTCTAAAATGCCTCTTAATGTTCGTAGACGAAATGTTATTTCCTCCCGTTGAATCATATTATCGTTATGCAGTATTCCCATCCAGCCATAATTTGCAGCATTATTTAGAATCCAGAATGCTGGTGACGGGTAAGCAGATGGCTGGGAGAAAACGACAAAGTGACGCACTTTCTTTACAGTGAAGTGCAAAAGAAAACGGAAGGTCTGGTCTGCAGACATGGAACAAATCAGAGCGCCTTCCGTGTCCGGAATGGATGTATTGTATTCTTGAGTCTATAAGGTAACAATAATTTAATAACAAGACAAACTTGTTTTAATCAGGAAATGGGCTTGACTAAAATAAAATGTTTGTTTTTGTCTGTTCTACTTAATACTTGTACTATATTGACTGGGTTAAATAGAAAAAAAAAAGATTATTTAAATGCCAATCAGGGTGGAGAGTTGATAAGAAAAGTTGAGTGGGAGGAGACCCCACCCCTACCCAAGTGGCTGAGGAGTGAGGGTCGAGGACACTCACACTGTCTGCCGCACCCCGCCGCTGCGCGCCTTCATGTAGCCCATGGACGTGCGGTCCTTCCTGCTCACCTCGTCCAGCTTCTGCTGTCCCAGCCACGATATCTGCATCTGAGGACTGACCCACACGGTCCCCGTCTTATTACTCGGTATAATAAACCACCTGGCCAAAGCTAGGGTCATACTTCTGTCAGTTAAGAACCGTGCACATTCCCAACACCGAATCACCAAGGCAGCCTGGCGGGTACGAAAGCGGATTTTAACAGGAAGGTTTGTCTATTTCAAATCCCAAAGCACCGTCCCCACACGCTGCTCCCCGGGCGCCTGTCATGGCTGCCCACTGCTCACCAAGGGTGACGGTTAAAAGCAGAGGACACGTTTTGCTGTGTCACCGTGTGCTGTGCTATCCTCATCCCACTCTGAATGGCTTTGACATGTTTGCGGGTTAAATGTTTACAGTACACGAGCAGTTACTCCGCGGTAGGTTGGGCGCCGCCGCTTTAACCCTTGAGTGACGGCTCCATCCGAACGCACGGGCATTAAAACCGTAACCAGAACCGCGCATACTTGTGGACGTAGTCGGATTCGGAGCTGGGCTCGGGGTCCTGGTCGGGCACGTGCTCCGGGGCCTGCCGGCTGTTCTCCCTCAGCACGGTGGAGGTGAGCTGCGGGGCCTTCAGGGCCCCGGGGGTCTGCAGCGCGTCGTGCCGCGTCAACCACGAGCCCTCCACGTTCTCTTCTGCGAAGAGGCATCGGCCCGTTAGTGCCTTGTTGCACATTAGTAGTTATTTTATGTAGATTTACACACACACACACACACACGTTTATTAGGAACGGGACTGAGCCTGACCCTCGATGCGTTTCTTGTGCAGGGGCGGCCGGCCCTTCTTGCTGCGGACAGAGCCGGCCTTGCTGCTGCTGCTGCCGCTGGTGACCGACATGCGGTCCTCGTCTCCGCCCATCAGCAGGGAGTTCCTGTAGGAGATGAGCGGCAACCACACGTCCTCGCGGCGCTCCATCATCTGGTCGGTCAGGAACTTCTCCAGGTACGCGTGCCTGGGGAAGGCCAGGGAAAAAAATGCATATAAATTCCCCCCATCGCTGTACTGTTCTTTTCAGAGTGTCAGAGTCAGAGTCTCCATTCGACTAGCCGAGACCACCACCACCTTTAAGAAGCAGTTGAAAACCCACTTGTTCATAAAGTACTTCAGACGAACGCACATGCACACGCACTGCACAAAATAAAAAAAATTTTCTTCCAGCACTTAACAATTCCCTAGAATTCCTGACAAGTTGGGCCTTATCAGGGTTCTTAGTTTGTAAACTCAAAATCTATAGAAATCGAACGAGAATTGCTGGTGTCTTCCTGGATAAAAGCGTCTGCCAAGTAAAGTAAAGTAAAGTCACACTTACACCGTCTTCTTATCTTGCCGGAGGAGCTTGGACGAGAATTCACTAAGCACCTCCAAGAACGCCAGATTTGCCGGAGGATACTCTGGACCCTTGGAATTCTGGTACTTGAATGCAAAGTCGATCCCGTCCCTGCGAACAGCGCAGAAGGTCCCCGGTCAGGCGACAGAGGGGGAGAAGTGGGGGCGCGAGGGTGGGCGCTCTTACTTGTGTAGCGTGGCCACAGCCTCGCGGGTCTTGATCTGGTCCAGGCCGAAAGTGAGCGCGAAGCGGCGCGCCAGCTCCTTGATGCCGCTGACGTGGGACGACGTCCGGTCCAGGTTGGGTCCTTGCTCTTGCAGCAGCTCATTGAACAGCTGGGGGGGAAGAGATCAGCATTAACAGTATGGATGCACCGATACCGGTATCTGGTATCGGCCTCCATACCACATCTTCCAAAGTACTCGTACTCGTTAAAAGTCCCCCGATACCGCGGTCGGAGGAATGTCTGTGATTGAGCGGCGTGTAAGGGGATAATCATGGGCACCAAGTCCCAGGCCCCGCCCCCAGCTCATGGCGAGACATGTCAGCCATGTGGAGTTGTTTTTTTGCACTGAGTGCACTGAGCGACCAGCCACCCTCGGAGGTAGAAAATGTGGGGTTCCTGCGTCTCAGATATGACGTCCCAAGCCGCCGCTACATGGCTGCGTTTAGTTTCACCGCGGATATTCGGACCAGCCGTGTTAGCCCCGTGTCGCTAACTAGCATAACCTCCCGGTGGACGGACGAGAGTTTCGCGCGGGAACAATTCCGCGGCTCGCACCCCAGCCGGGCTACAGCACCGAGCAAATGCTCCAGACGTGGGGTCCACAACATGCTTTTCATTTTAAATAAACGTTCTTAATTCCAAACTAGTCCCTTGTTCTATTGTTAAATTATATGACTAAAGCTGCTACCTGTAAATTGAAATCATGTTTTTAGTAAGTACTCGGTATCGGCGAGTACTGAAATTAAGGTACTCGTTCTCGGTGCGCCCCTAATTAATAGCACTCCTTTTAGACTCCTACGGACGTTCCATCAAATACGGCAGTTCAGACGTTTACTGGAACGATTTGTGAGGCGCGGCCTTGATGATGTGTAGCACCATCTGGAGCCACTACCATGGCCACGAGGAGCCCACCTGCTGCAAGCTGAGGATGAGTGTCTTTGCACACAGGATCTTGTCCGTCTGCCTGGTCTTGCTTAACGTCTCCTTGATGATGTCGCCGTAGTCGTTGTAGTACTGGGGGGGGGGGGGGTGAAAATCTGCGTAAGATCTCCTTCAGGACCATCACCTTATTCCAGTTTTTAAACAGTGACCTGTCGTACCTTCATGTAGTGTTTAAAGATATCTGCTGCTGCTGGCATGTCCACGATGTCATAGATGATGAGTTTGCTGAAAGCAGCCAACAGGTTCCTTCTCTTGTGCAAGGCCTCAATTTTATTAGCTTCGTCCTCTTCATCACCCTCTATGATGCAAAAAAAAATTTTAAAAATCATAATTCTGTCTAGAAAGGAAGAAAGATCTACAATCCTGGTGTTGGGCAGGTGCTACCGATGCTCTGGTTCTCGTCATCCTGGTCGATGAAGACGTGATCCAGGATGAAGTTGAGCAGCTCGTTCTGCAGGGTGCTGTCGGGGTTGAAGACCAGCGGCTGCAGCCCCTCTCTGCTGCCCGTGGTCAGCTGGTGGCTGAAGATCATCAGCAAGTCACACAGGAGCATGAAGGCCTGTTGTAGAAGACGAGACGCTGACCTCTTGACCTCTCCTCCACTACTGCTACGCATTTTTTTTTTTCAATTCACAGTCCCTACAGCAGAACCAGTGCAGTCGTTTCGGCCGAATTCCTGGACTCCGCCCATTCAGAGGGACCCGGCACAAAGTCTGTTCTTCGTCAGACTTTCATCTCCCCAGTGGGGTCATTAAATCCCCCCTAATTAAGGAATGAAGACTGTTGAAGGCTCAGCCTTCGGGGAGAACAATTGGACAACGGCTAGATCCCAATGTTATTTAATTAATAACCACATTTAACCGAATTCTGCTATGAGGGGTCAGGCGAAAAGCCCTTCTCATTAAAATGACGTAGAAACCTGTCTGATGCTTGGAACAGTCCCAGATTTATTCAGGAAAAAAAAAAAAAAAAAAACACAGAATATTAAATCAACAATTTTGCGAATGTTGAATCAGCACGGGATGAATTACATCCACGCCGAGTTACAAAATCATTGCATTCATCAAAACGATTTCTTTCATAGACGTCATATGGACCATGAAGCCACGTCAAAACCTCTCTGCTGGTCCGTCAGAAGCCCACCTCACCTGCTCCTTGACCGGCGTGTTGACGTTGGACAAGCACTGCTGGCACACGGCGAGGAAGGACTTGACGGTCCTCCGTAGTGCGAGAAGATCATCCTGGGGAGAATTCAGCACACGGCCGGGGTCAGAACGTTCCTCCAGAGAGATGGATCTGGTGTACGCCCTGTGTAAGGAGGAGGCCTCATTTCATACTCAAACCGAAAGACTCGTGCACCTTGGAGGGTGAACCGTCTGTGATCTTCACCAGCTGCCACAGGATGGAGTAATGCGAACACTGCAGAGCCTGAACGGCGATCTGCGGAGGAAAAAGCGCAGTTTGAACAGGCCGAGCTGCGCCTGAGGAGAACATTCGCCGTCTCTACCTGCTCCGGCATGGAACCCTGCTCGATGCCGGTCTTCAGCAGCCTGTAGCAGTTCCCGAACAGATCCCATCGGGTCAGGTCGTGAGCGCTGTAACACACAGACACGGCAGTGAGCTCCCGGTCGTGATGCGGGAAAAATAAAAGCCGCGGAGGGAGGGCGGGCGGGCAGTACTTGTGAAAGGCGGTCAGCCGCTTGAGGGTGGCGAGCACGTTGTAGATGTCATCGTCGTCTGCCTCCTCGCCCTGCAACACAGAGACAGCTTGAGCCCCCGTGAGTCACGGCCCACCATTGAGAAAACAGCAGAAGGAAAAAACGAATTTAAATAAATAAGTCTCAATAATGGTATAATAAATAATAATTTTAAAAAAAGGACTCGTTCATCGCCACATGCACAGAGCGCCGCTTCTTTTATTCATAGGCCGCAGCCTTTCATGTCAAGTGTTTGCAGCCGACGCGGAGATGAAAGCGTGGCAGAACGCCTTGCTTCTGGTGATGTCAGATATGAAATGATTCTACACCGCTGAATAAAAAAAAAAAATCACCTCTAAAACATTTACATTTACAACATTTATCAGACGCCCTTATCCAGAGCGACTTACAATCAGTAGTTCCAGGGACCGTCCCCCCCTGGAGACACTCAGGGTTGAGTGTCTTGCTCAGGGACAAAATGGCAGTTAGTGGGATTTGAACCTGGGTCTTCAGGTTCATAGGCGAGTGTGTTACCCGCTAGGCTAATACCACCCTAATGAAGCCACAACAAGTCTAGCGTCCCCACTGGCTGGCTGCAGTATTCTTTTTAAGGCTCCGCCCATATTTACATTACAGCTGTAAATCTTGGCCCGAACCGAACAATGTTATCATGTTAGTTGGGGTCTATAGTACCTATCCCTTTGTTTCGGTGACTGCTAAAAGTGTTTCGTATGTTGGAAATTTGGTTTGTTGAATGGAAATATTTTTTAATGGAATGTCGAGTTGGGCTTGGGTCGGATTCTGTCCCGATATGTGTTATGAGATGGGGGATTGAAGTGGTCAACTGCCTTATCCTGTAAGAGACCAGCATTGTAGGGCGGAGCTAATACAGGGTTTCCACGGATCTTAAAGTCTTAAATTGGATTGTCATATCCTTAAAAACAACTAGTAATCCTTAAATCCAGAGTTTAAAGGTCTGCAGACCCTTAAATCAGATGAAACGAGCCTTGAATCTGTCAGTAATTCGCGGTCACTGCACGCTGCTCACTTCCAGGTTTACTAAGCGCAGTGCCCTGTGCAAGAGGCACCGCCACAGCCCCGTCCTGCACCGCGCCAGCACCTTAAAATGATCATATTTTGAGAAAAATATGTAGTTTCCATTCTGACATCGTGCATTGATTAGCTGTAAAGGCACGTAAAGGGGCAGTTGGGGCAGTGGTGGCCTAGCGGTTAAGGAATCGGCCCCGTAATCAGAAGGTTGCCGGTTCGAATCCCGATCCGCCAAGGTGCCACTGAGGTGCCACTTAGCAAAGCACCGTCCCCACACACTGCTCCCCGGGTGCCTGTCGTGGTGCCCACTGCTCACCAAGGGTGATACAGAGGACACCGTGTCACAGTGTGCTGTAGTGTTTCACAATCACTTCACGTGACACAACAGAGTTCTGCACCTTAAGAATGAAATGAAGGGGGTAAAAATGTTTTTTTGGGGGGGAATTATTGATCATACATCGTACAGAGGGTAAAATTATGCTTCAAATATGATAATTATCGTATGTCTGGAAAAACTGCTGTTCGGAAAGCACGAACTTCCGGTCTATATTATACTTATCTTTTCCATGTGATTCGCTGCTTAAATTGGTTTCAGTGATTGGTAAAAGTTTGGCATATTGCAAATTAGTTTAGTTAAATGTTCATTTCATTTGCAAATCTTGGCCACCGTTGTCAGGTGATACGTTTTAGGCCGATTGTGAGGCAAATTTAAATCCACCCTTGCACATCTGTCCGTCTCGAGGCAGCGTGTGAGCTACGTATCTTGTTATACGCCGCGGCGTCTGTCTGAAAAGCTAGAGTAATCTATTTTTTTTTTACATTCTATCATTTAAACTTTTAATGACTGTAGTATGTTAGTCTCAGCATGCTCTGCAAGCAATAGGCTGGCAGACAAGTGACTAATTAAAAGCAGGGATGGATTACTGAACACGCCCACCAGGCCCAGGGTCTCAAGAGCTCTGGTGCTCTGCACACAGACGCTGCTGAAAATCTAGGCTTATACCCGGGTTGTTCATCTAATGCCTGAATGTTGTTCATTTATTTGCACAAAATTCACCAGAATATATCATTTTAGGGTCTACTTTAAAACTCTCACAGGGGGAGCATACCCATGGACCCCACTTGACCATAATGATGATCAGAGTTGCTAGATTTCTGGGCCCGGGGGCCAACAAGTTAAGTGACGAAAGTATGTTGCTACTCAACTGCATGGAAAAAAGTTCAGGCTCAGGATTGAAAAAAGTTTTTTGGGGGGGTGATGCCCATGATGCCTCCATCCACGATGCCACTGTCACCCAGATCAAAAAACGCCCAAAATGACCAAAAATATTGCAGTCACCCCTGCATGGCTTGCACCAGTACAGGTAATATGAGACTGTTAACACTGACGAAAGCTAAACATTTGCAAAGAAAATGAATAAATCAAATAATAATGTATTAACATATATTAATAATATATAAAATATTTAGTATTTTAGAAGAAAAATGTAGTTGATTCAAGGTCTTAAATTTAATGAAAGTGGCCTCTTAAAGCTGCAGAAACCCCGTAATAAATAAATCATCGCTACTGCCCAAACTCGGGCTCCAAACATGAAAACTTTAACAGAAACGAAGGCAACAGAGCAACTAGGTCCATATTTATATTTGATAAGTGGAACAGATGTAGTCCAACACCAACTACTGTTACATATAGCTTCAGAAATGAATACAGGTGAAACTGTGCCATATAATATTATTCCCAGTTTATTTTTGACTTGCTCTATTTTAAGTATGAGCTTTGTTCATGCTGTCGTACTGTTTTCACAGCAATTGCTTGTTATTGCTTGATATCCTTTTTTCACATTTGTGAAGATCTCTGGGATGCCACCATGCAGAGGCATAATGGTCATTCGGGGCGGCCATGTGTCCTTTTGACTAAACTAATTCTAAACGTGTGCAAAAGTAGACAAGGAACTGCCAAAACACAAAGGATGGGATAACAATGTGAAGAAAACAAAATGCATGCTGGCCCCACCTCCTGCAGCAGGTCCTCTACAGAGTGGCCAAAGCGGTCGGCCATCTCGTCGATGAGCTGGCTGCGGGCGATGTCCACGCGGTTCATGATGGTGTACTCCTCGCTGCACAGGATGCTGTAGGTTTTACTGCAGGCCTCCAGCACGTCCGTCTCCGTGTGCTTCTCCACCACGAACTTGATCTGCTTCAGCAAGGCGTCCAGGTGCTGCACACACCGAGGTGGAGCCAGGTGGTCAGGCCACACTGAAGCAAGAGTCTTTTTTTTTTTTTTTTTTAAATTATTATTTCGGCATGCCAATCGAGGCATTTTAACAAGCTCTGGACCCAAGCCCTTCATCTTACGACAGATGGAACGGGTCAGAATGAGAACGCTCGCAGATGGCGGGTGAAAGAAAACAGGATCGATAGAAGCCAGTAAATCCACAAACTGAAGGTCTATCACAGACATATGGGCCAGCTGAGCCATTCAAGACTGAAATTACCTTAAAAATATATATCTATTCAGACCCAATATAGAGTCTGAAGAAATATTTTAAGAAGTCAAACATTTAAGATTATCTCTAAGGGGGACGTTTGCTCTATTTTTGTGTGTGTTTTAAATTGTGCAGATAGAGAGCAATAAAAAAAAGAATAACTAAAGGTCATCTTTTGTGTATCAGAAATGGAAAAAAACTTGGCTGGTGGGTAGTTAGCTCTCCCACGTCTTACAAAAAGACCTGTTTGGGTTACTCAAAATGAAATGCAGCCATTGTTCATTTAATGTATTATATTAAGTCCTTTTTTCGTCCGTATGTCTGGTTATCCTTGTAATAAATGAATGAATTGCCACACCTTCTCCATTCTCCCGGCGCTGTACATGTCCAGGTCGAAGTACTGTGGGATCTGCAGGAGGTTGGCCACCTTCTCGGAGTCGGTCTGGTACTGGGGGGTGGGGACAGAGGTTTCAGGGCGGGTCAGAATGCAGAAACACGTGCGTGGCGTGGCGAAGTGGCGGCCCGGCCGGCCCTACCTTGGACAGTAACATGGGGAGAGCCATTATAAAGTGTTCCGTCAGCTTGTTCTTGTCGTCGATCTGCGTCTTCCTTTCTTTGGCCGTCAGCACCTGCAGACACGAGGACGTTTATTGAATTCGTCCTGGAGCTGGCGGCAGACGCTTGATGAACGAACTCTGAGGTCGGAGGCGATTGGCAGCAGCCCTACCCTTTTTCCTGTCCCCCGGCCCACGGGCGGGTGCGCCTCGGCGGCCTGGCGGATGGTGCAGACGGTCAGCTCGATCAGAGCGCTCTCCTGTCTGTCCGACAGCACTGCGGGGAGCAGAGCGGGAGAATGAGACGAGCGCTGGTCTTTTCGACCGAGCGCGGGCGCGCCGTACCTTCCTCTCCTTGCACCGGCTCCTCCAGGAGCAGCTCGGTCATGCACTCCCAGTCCTTCAGCAGCTCCTGCGAACTGTCCCACAGGCTGTCCACCAGGTACGCCGCATGTTCGTGCAGCTGACGCGGGCGGAAGAAGAGGGTGGAAACAGATCGCCGTTTATTTCAAGCCGCAAACCACCTACTGCCTATAAATTCCGATATGAACACAGACATTTCTGGTTTGGGAATCCTGCATTGATTGTATAATACCGGATATCAGATTTTCACGAGCTGTCGGCCATAATCATCGCCGTCTTTTCGTCTCTCCAGACGGTGCGACGGGTCGTTTGGGGTGGGCTGTGCACCAGTGCAAATTATCATGAATTAAGATAATTACCAATTTTTGTCAAGGATGGTAGTAGTCTAGTGGGTAACACACTCGCCTATGAACCAGAAGACCCAGGTTCAAATCCCACTTACTACCATTGTGTCCCTGAGCAAGACACTTAACCCTGAGTGTCTCCAGGGGGAGACTGTCCCTATAACTACTGATTGTAAGTCACTCTGGATAAGGGCGTCTGATAAATGCAATAAATGTAAATGTCCATTAGTTGTCGGATTCTTCCATTAACAGTGACTCTCTATTCGAATTCCTCCAATTTACCACGGAGGTACATTTCTCCTCCTCAGCACCCGTACTTTAATCTATTCTTAATCCGCCCGCGCCCCAGGGTCGTGCATTTAAATTCCCGCCAGGCTGTCGGCTGTCAGAGCGGAGCCCTCGTGCGCTCACCTCGCTCTCCAGGAAAAAGAGCACCAGCATGCGGATGAGGTTCCCGTTGGGGCTGCTCCTTCCTCTGCGCTTGGCCAGGGCCTCCTCCGCCTGGGGGTCGTGTCTGCTGAACAGCCTGGGGGTCCCACACACGCACACAATTGCTCGTGCTCGGCTGCTCGCATCATTACTAACGGGACTGAAGGTCGTGTTTATCGGAACTTTTAGGTGATGACAATGAGAGAGGAGTTAGAATGGTGCACCAGTGCCCCCAAAAGAACACCATGAATAATGCAGCTATTCCATTTTTTACTTTCAATGTGAGGCTTTTCATCTTAAATCCAGATTAAATGGGGACATAGCTGGACGCAGCTTTGACTCACTTTCGGTGGAGGAACTCCCCGGCAGCCACAGCCACGGGACGGTGGGCGGAGTACACCAGGTGATAAACATTTTCACAGTCCTCATTGGATAAGGCATCTTCACTGCCCCTAAACACACACAATGGCATACAATTAGTGACAGAGATATACAGTGGGTACGGAAAGTATTCAGACCACCTTAAATTTTTCACTCTTTGTTATATTGCAGCCATTTGCCAGCTTTTCATTTTTTTCCTCATTAATGTACACGGAGCACCCCCAGATTGACAGAAACACTCGATTGTTGACTGAAATATCACATGGTCCTAAGCATTCAGACTCTTTGCTTTGACACTGGTATATTTAAGTCAGGTTCTCTCCATTTCTTCTGATCATCCTTGAGATGGTTCTACACCTTCATTGAGTCTCTGGAGAGACCTAAAAATGGCTGCCCACCAACATTTACCATCCAACCTGCCAGAACTGGAGAGGATCCCCAAATCCAGGTGTGGAAAACTTGTTGCATCTTTCCCAAATAGACTCATGGCTGTATTAGATACTTGCTCAGAATACTGAGCAAAGGGTCTGAATACTTCAGTATATTCCAGTTTCTGATATTTCAGTTTTTCTTTGTTAATAAATCTGCAAAAATGTCTCCAATTCTATGTTTTCCTGTCAACATGGGTACTGGGTGTACATTAATGAGCAACAAACATTAGCTCAAATGATTTTAGCAAATGGCTGCATTATAAAATAAAGTGTGAAAACAAAATAAAGTGTGAAAAAAATTGAGGGGGTCTGAAAACTTTCCAGTATTTAGTGGGGTATTAAAGTGACTGTGACAAAGATACTCACTGCAGAATCAGTGTGACCAGTCTAATGGCCTCCACCGCCACGTCGTACTCTTTATCGAGGGTCATGGACACGATGCGATCCTGCAGGGCGGACACGCAACAAAGTATTAACCAGTCCGATCAGTCCTTAATCAGTCAGAAGGGTGAAGAGCAGCGAGACGGTGACAGAACAGGTCTTACCTTGAACCTGTTTGTGAAGAGTTCAAGTTTCGGGAAAAGCTCACGGTTTGTATAGAGGTTCTGAAGGGCTTTCAGACACTTCAAGCGCACCTCTCCTTGCTGTTAAGACATTGCAAGTTCATACAGACGGATCACAACCCGGTTATGGACACGATCTTGTCTCAAGAGGTCAGAGGTTTGGAAATGTGCGTAAAAAGTCAGAGGTTTGGAAATGTGCGTACCCGGTCGTGCAAGGTCCAGCCCACGTACTTCAGATAGCTGTCATTCAGAAAGGCGTCGCTGTACATCTTCATCCACACACCAATCTCCTCGATGCAGATGGCCCGAATTTCGGCTATTGCATCCCTGTAATTAAAAGAAGCACAAGGAGTCACCCCCCCTGTTCAGTTCCATGTCATGACAGCTCACTACAAGTCACACTCTCTGTTCCAGGGTTCTAACACATTTTTACTAAAGAATTCCCATTACTTTTCCATGACTTTTAAAAGGAAAAAAAATACAAAAACTCAAATTTACCAGAAAATTGTTCAAATAAACTTAAGACAACCCTAAAAAAAAACCCAGCAAAAACAGAGCAGATTCGGTGAGTTCTAGCGTACCTGTAACGATGAACAAAAATGCCCTTGAAGATGGAGTTCATCATGTTTTCAATTTCATCCTGGTTTTCCTGGAGCTGCAGCGAGTACAGCAATATGATGACTTTAATAGAGGGTACATTTCATAAGTGGATATAAATAAAAAAAATAACTGGTCACATTGTCTAAAATGTAAGATGTAAGGACATGCAGTATCATACAATGATAGCACGTGTGGACGTGTCCAAATCAGAGAACATAATTTTTTGGGGCGACTGTGCCATTAAGCGCAGGGTTTACATTTACAGCATTTACCAGACGCCCTTATCCAGAGCGACTTACAATCAGTAGTTACAGGGACAGTCCCCCCCTGGAGACACTCAGGGTTAAGTGTCTTGCTCAGGGACACGAAGGTTGTAAGTGGGATTTGAACCTGAGACTTTGTGGTCTTCTGGTTCATAGGCGGGTGTTATGTAAACAACTTTAATGATATAGTGAACACGATTAGCATGATGCACATTAACAACATGTAAGAGAAATTGTATAGATGTCCACAAGGCCCACCTCTTTTCGCTTCTGCAGGAGGAGCTCCAGCTTGTCATTGGCCCGCTTTCCAACCATCTTGTTGCGCTCCGCCTCGTACTGCCTCTGTGTGTTGTCCTGGTGGATGCTGAGGTTCAGCGCCACGTTCACCAGCGCGGTCATCAGCTTCATGGCTGCAGAGAGGAGGCCGACATAAAACGGAGGCTGCGGCCTCGGAACGTCGGGACTGTCGGCGCCAGTCACAGGCCCTCACCTGCCAGGGTGCTGGTGTGGCGGAACGCGCGGACCTGTGAGTCGGACAGCCCCGTGAGCAGCGAGATGACCGTGTCCATCATGTACTCGTCATAGATGATGCTGTACTGACACTGTCGGATCAGGACACCTATGAACTCGCAGAAATTGTAGCGGAACTTCTTCCAAAGCGGGCCAGGCATGGTGAGGGGGTAATCGCCGCTGTCCTGTAGCGCAGAATTTGCAGAATCAATCAGATCGTCAATGCAAATGCTAATGATTAAAAAGCAAATGTGGTAATAATGTGGATGCTGGTATGTAGAGATTTTCTAGAAGAACTGGGTGTCGGTCTCTCTAATGGATGAGCTCCAACGGGTAAAAGTCTGTTGTATTGCTGCTCAGAGAACAACAGGAGAACAGAGTCTCTTTCTCTACACATCACCATGTGACTGTTTCAGAAAAATAAGGAAATTATGTAATAAACGAAAAGAATATTTGAGATTGTGAATTAGTAGGTCTTTTCACTCATAACCGTGCAAAATACATGTCTTGAGAGATCCTGGGTTGAAAGGTCATGTAAACTGTACCTCGTCAAACTCCTCAGTCATCTTTCGAATGATCTCGGCATTCTGCATGTTGCGGAACATTTCAATTCGTACGGTCCCTGGGGTCAGAGGGAAGTCAGACGAGAAGAGGAGCAGGAGAAGGAAATAAATGTTTTAGTAGCCGTACATTCGTGACATTCGAGCTCCCCTGATGAGCAGGACTTTTTCTTACCTTTACAGCCAGAACACTGAATGAAAAAATTGATCAGATCCAAGAGAGCAATGTCTCGGTCTTGCTTATAGGATTCGATCCAGTCATCTACAACAGACTAGAGAGAAAGGGGGGGGTTCTCGATGAAAGGCAAATGGCAGAATGAACAGAAATCTTAGCGAATTTGACACTAATAACAGCCGCGCTTCTCTCAATAGAACTACAAGGATCTATACGTACCTGCATGGCACTCTTGCCCAGTTTAACCACTTCGAAAAGGGTCACCGGGTCACTGTCTCCGTTATGCTGGGCCATGCCATTGGGTTTCCGTCCACGTGGCGGGGCCATGGGGCTTTTCTCTATGGACTTTCGAGGCTTCTTATTGGCTGTCTGTGGACAAGATAAATAACAAAATGACCACATATAACAACATATATGTGAATTTGAACATGTTAATGTTGTGTGGGTCTTGAGTATACGACTGTGAGCAGCAGCTCCACCCACCGGAGGCCTGCCGGGCCTGCCTCGCTTCTTCTTGCCCTTGCCGTCGTGGTCCTCCATCTCGCTCAGGCCCAGGCCCACACCCTCGACCTGACCGGAGTCGTTGGAAGCGTCCCTGAAGAGACACACGTCCCGGTTTTAACAGATCCGCGATGAACTGAACAGGCGGATTTGGACAGTGACACACAGACAGACATATGTTCGGCGCCGCACCGCGGTATACGTGGTATTTTTGTAGTTGCAAACTCACTGTAGAACTGAGAGCTCCGAGGTGATCATGATGTCCGGGCGTGGCGGGGTTTTACGACGTTTCCGTCCTGCTCACGGCTACTGATGGTGATGGAGGCTGTAGCGGTGGGTGCAATGATCGTCTGATCCCAACGCCGAGGACACGCAGCAGCACAGGCCAGTCAGCACGGACGCTCTGAAAGACAAACGTGGGAATAGTTTTCTGCTATTATCTAACGCTGCAATTAACACAATTTACTTCCAATTAGGGCTGAAACGAGTAACTCGAGTGACTCAAATACAAAAAATAATAGAGGAAAATTCTTTGGCTCGAGGCTTCGTTTAATTAATCTCCAAAGTCCATCTATTATTGTGCCACTCCGGCTTTGCAGACTACCGAGCAGCACCGGTATCATTGTTTTACACACAAGCACATTTCACACTCTAGGGTAGTGGCAGAGAACTACATTTAAATTTATATTTACAGCATTTACCAGACTGAGTTTCGTAGTGTATAATGCAACATTTACGTAGAGGCCGTTGGTAAAACCCCCTCTGGGCAGAAAAACTGGGCTCTTTCGGCCAGTAATTTCTGTAAGTCTGATGGCGGCGTTATTCTTTGCTTCTTTCGTGACTGCAACTCCGCGGCGGAAACCACTCATCATTGTTTACACATTCAGCAAGGCGACTGATGCACCGCATTACGGGATCTGTACTTTGTGTAATAAATCTATGTTAAATGACTGCGAAAGTGCATTACATCGTGCATTGATTGTCTGCGAACGCACATTAACGAGCCAAGTATGTCTGCGCAGCCAGATGAAAACAGAGATCTTTACCTGGTCGTGCTAATGAAATATCTGGTACGAATTATGGTACGAATACGATAATTATCATCTGTCTGGCAAAACTGTCCTGATTGGTTTTTGGTGTGGGTGGGCTTTTCAAAACCCAATAACTGTTATCTGTACAGTGGACCGTCACGAGCCCGAGTGGAACTTGAGCAAGCGGAATAATATTATTTAAAATTTTGTTGCATTGGCATTGGAAATTATACACTGAAATTATTTACAGCAAAATTGTACAGGCAAAATATTCAGAAACATTGATTTTCTTTTGGTATTGAAACAGTGTTTGTAATTCAAAGGCTGATAAAATTTCAAAATCTGATAGACGTTGGAAACGGAACTGTTTAAATATGATTATTAGTAACATTTGATTTGTTTATTTATATTTTCATTTTACTATATTGTACCTTTGTACTGGTCATAGTAGCGGGTACACCACTTTTTGTTTTTTTTATTAAAATAAAAATAAAGACAAACAGATAAACCTTTTAGAGTTATATTTCATAATATGTATTTTTCATGTACATCATAAAAACCTTTTCAAAGAAAGGTTGATGTGATGTGAACAAAGAGCATTTTTTGGTAAAATTAGGTTTGGCTTCAACACGTGTTGTGTTTATTTTTCAGGTTTGGAGAAGTGGAGTGATGCTGCCACCAACTGGCCGTTTGATGAACTGCATCAGCACCTCATCATGAGGAGTCGAATCACACGCATCATACATGAAGCAGCGTCAGACTTTACAGATTTATTCAAATGAACACATCAATGTGATTTTTTTTTATGAGCCTGAATATATTATTCATGGATTTCTACACAGGATAGGTGACTATTTTTTAAATTATGGGAAGATAGGACATTGCATAATTATATTAATGAAACAAAAAAAAAATATGTAATTGACTGTAAAGAGCTTATTAATATAAATAAATGAATGCCATAACATGAATAATGTCCAGTCAAATAAACTTTAATGACAAGCCATACTCATCTCCACTAGGGGCAGTGTGAACCATGAAGTCTCTGACACACTATGCATCCATAAATGCAAAAAGAGAAATTAATCTGACCTGAGGAGCACCAAAGTGCACATTAAACCACAGCAATGGAGGGTCTGGACTAAGCACTTAATGCAATTTACCTCAATAATTATCACGTCCGTCTGAGTAATTTGGACAGTGAGAAGCCAAAGCGCCTTGCCTGCATGACGAACTGGGCTTTGGCAACAGTAGGGGGCAGGCTAAGAAAGTTTTCATTAAAATGTTACCCCGCCACTGAGATTTTGCAAACATGAGCAGAGAATAGATGGGGGTGTGTGTGTGCATGTATATGTGTGTTAATGAATCTCCGTCCCCAAATATATACACACATTCCCTGTCCAGAGTGAGAGAATAAAAGGAATTTTTAAAAAATATATGTATAACAGATTATAAGAATAACAGGTCAGAGGAGGAAAAGACGTGTCAGTCGTCCTTTCTGGATGAACATCTATATCCATGTTGATGAGGAGGATGACTGAGTAGGATGGATGGGCGGCTGCTTCACATTTGGGCCTGTCTGTTCATTAATAAATTCCCATGTGGTCTGATTGTTTGATTCAAACACTTCGACCCTACTGCCTGCCACTAGGTGGCTGTAAACTCTAGGTGGAAAAGTTTGGAGGACTTGGCCTCCACAGGTGGTGGTCGAGCCCTGAGCCCGTGCAGCAGAGGAATACCAATGAGGGGCAGAACACAGGCCGCAGTTTTCCATGCGTCCCAGCCCACAGCGGCCATCCCAATCGAGAGGCTGGGAAAAACTCGGCGGGAGAGGGGGAGCGCTCGGTGATTCCCGCTGGGAGGGACTAAAGCCTCCCCTTTCCTCCAGGCACCTCCAGCACGGAGCCTGACAAAGGGCCGCTGGCAGGCGAGACGACCTCCTCACCTCTCCCCCCCATTGCCCCGATGCCTCACACAAACTGCCCCGATCCTCACACAGACCTGCATCCATTTACAATATCGGGCCGATCCTCCACTAGATTCCACGTTAAATGCAATAAAAATGCAGCACCACCACAAAGAGCCCAGGGCCTTCCAATTATTCACTTTCACTGCAACCTATTTTCAGACCCAATTTGCTTTGTGCCTCATTAAACACAAATGTAGTTTTTCAGAAGGAAACCAAATCAAACAATTGTAAGAACGCAGGACTCGATGTACCCCAGAAACGTGGGGTACTCCTCAAGTTTGAGGACTAATGAATTACATGTAAAGTTATGTAATTTAATTACAAATAAAAATGTACAACCATGAAGATCCTCACACTAATCAGTACTCTTGAATGTCAAATATTTGATTTAATAGTGGTTTATAAATATATGATCTTACAGTAAAATGAGGCCCGAAGTCTGACCTTGTGGTAGCTGTTATTATATGTAATAAATTGATCAATTATAATAATGTTAATACATGTATTGAAAGGAGTTTTGGAAGTAGTCAGTGTCTAGTACAACTATATAAGGTGAACATTTCCAGGTTACAAAATTTCTAAATGACAAAAAGTTAAGAATATTCATTCGTAATTTACAAAAGTAATGAAAATTGATCAAATGTAATTAGTTACATTACTTTTTTTATTGTAATAGTTACACTACTGATACATTTGAAATAGGGTAACGAATTACACTTCCAATGTAATCTTCCCAACACAGAACCCACTACCCCACCTAACCCACAACCTAAACAGAATAATAAGTTCGTGATTCACAAATTGTTATAGTGTCAATAGTCAAATGAAAAACTGGGTTGGGGAGAGAGTCTGGCTTTATTTGCATTGAGAAAGACAAAAATATTAATAACTGCGTAACATTCTTCCCTAGTAACATATACCACATAATAAATATGAGTCAGATCTATATCCAGGCTGACAGGTAGCTCCCTCCACAAATAAAAATGAAAACATGAATGATATTTTTTGTTATGATAATGAAGTTTATGTCGGTGTTCATTAAAGTATTTTTCAATGCTAATATATCATCCAGTAGGGGGCAACCCTCTTGCTGGGAAATTTCTCTTTCTCTCAAACACACACACACACACACACACACACACACACACACTTACACTTCACATGTGACCAGGCAGACAAGGACAAGGGGCACCAGGCAGTGGTGGCCTAGCGGGTAAGGAATCAGTACCAAAGGGTTGCGGGTTCAAATCCCAAACCGCCAAGTTGCCTTGATCACTGCTCTCCGGGCGCCTTTCATGACTGCTCGCTGAGATGGTGACGGTTAAAAGCAGAGGACAGATTTCGTTGTGTCGCCATGTGCTGTGCTGCAGGGTTTCACAATGGGTTTTAGTCTAAATACCCTCCAGCCACTAATGTGGAATGGATGGAACGTGTTCTGAATGCACCATCTGGCCAAGGTCAGATTAAACCCACGTTTCTGGGTTTAATGATGAAGATGGAAATCTTCCAACATGCAGACAGCAACATTGATCCATTGGTCCGAGGCACAAATTTTAATCCGTGTCGACCGCAGCCTTGGAAGTCGGCTTTTTATTTTCTGTGACAACGGAGGCGCGTGGCGGAAACATAACAGGTTCTCTCACTCTGTATATGGCAAACTTAGAACCGGTTCCTCGCATGTTCCTCAACATGGAGAAAAAGGTCCGGTGGACTCATTTCATTTTATTTTATATCCTGGGATTTCCCTCATTCTGGGATCAGGGCCACATGATGTTTCTTCTTTGACCTGGTCAGATGAGGCCGTCAACGCTGCAGAATGAAGCATGAAACATCTGACCCTGGGACACCATGCAAGGCCCATTCCCGGCGTATGGACTGTCCAAATCTGAGCTGAGGCCGCCATGAAACACTGGGGATGCTTCTTTTGAAATTAAAATATCATGAAAGCTGTGAACCATCTGAGCATTTTCCCAGTTTAACAAGAGGGCAAAGAAAATAACAACTAGAATCTATTGATCCAACTTTGTGGGTGGATTTCATCTATTTAAAAAAAGGCATTTATTTAAACACGTGGATAACAGTAAACAGAGTAAAAATATTGAGTCATATGAATCCAACGAATCAACAACTGTTTGTTCAGTGTTAAAGTCGTTTGTGTTATGCATGATTATCATTTGTCAGTAGATAGAGGTGATGAAGAGCTTTCGTTTGATGTGCATATCGCAATTTCATCCAAAATATCATGCCCATGTGCTTCTCACCCCTTGATTTGCATCTGGAAGTTATGATGTTGTGGTTTATGTACTGATGCAGCCCAATGGACCATGGGAAGCAGACAACGTTCATCATTTCACAAATGAGCATGAATTCAGCTCAGCATGAGCCTTCGCTGACATTCAAACCGCCGTCATATCCACTAAGACATGAACCTGTGCGGTGGCTTCATCGCTGTCCCGTCACGTAATTCCCCCCCTTACATTTACGCCAGTTACCCAGAGCGACTTACAATCAGTCGTGACAGGGACGGTCTCCCTGTCCTGCTCAGGGACACAGGGACAAGTCTTCTGGTTCAAAGGCGAGTTTCTCTTACCCGCTACGCTACTACCAGGTTACGGCCGGGATGATGAATGAAGTGTGAGGAGATGCCGCAGCTCAGCTCGCATCTACTCTTCCAAGTTGAAGCCGTTGCCACGGCTCCATCCCCGAGGCTTTACATTTACACAAGAAAGGAGCGGTTCGGTGCCGTGTCATGTTGGCGCGCCAAAACAAGATGGACGCCAACTTACAACTACCACAAAGGGCATTTAATACACACGGGCAGACAATCAACGACCGACAAGCACGGCAACCATTTATAACAATAACACACAGGTTGAAAATGGCGGAGCCGGGGCATCCCACGCCGAAAGAGTGCAGTTTGTTTTCAGATGCAAAGAACCAAATCATCCACCATAATCCAGCTACGTTTCTCCACAAAAACAGGTTCAACATCACAAAAATTTGAAATCGTAAAAATCTACAATGTCAAGTCACGCCCGTAGATTTTGGCAACTAGACGGGCAACTAGGAGCGCATCAAATATAAAGTTTACGCATTGCTGTCACTGAATGCACTGAATGTTGGTGAGGAGTTACCTGGCAACTGCCTGTGTGTTTAATTAAAGCTTTTAATAGCTGTACATTCTGCATATAGAACAGTAAGTGATTATGATGGGGGCTTTATTTACACAATTATTATTTTGAAAATTATCATCATCTTCCTC
Source organism: Denticeps clupeoides (assembly GCF_900700375.1). Lineage (NCBI taxonomy): Eukaryota > Metazoa > Chordata > Actinopteri > Clupeiformes > Denticipitidae > Denticeps > Denticeps clupeoides. The sequence continues at coordinate 3,677,292 of NC_041710.1, forward strand.
TATTTAAGCAATTTGAACTCATATTGGAAGCAATTCATGTATATATAAGTACTCATTTTTCCATCAGAATAAATGGCATGAAATATTCTGAAAGGTATGTCATAACAGACTCTAGTAAATATTGACTCACGACTCGTGCCCGTGGCTTTATCTCAATATCAATAGAAATAACCCCCAGAATCATATCGGTAGGTGAGAAAACCCATTTTCAGCAGCGCATCAAGGGTGTACCAAACGTCACGTTGCTGTTCTCCGACTTCGTCACGGAACGTGGCCCTTGCATCATTCATCATGTTCTCATCTGGACCCAACTCAGAGAACTAGGTGACAACATTTTAACAAAGTCGGGCTTGACTGGTGCTAAAGCCAGCAAACCACTAGATACAGATTTTCACACACAATATAGAGAGTTGCCTAGTGAGTAACACACTCGCCTATGAACCACAAGACCCGGGTTCAAACCCCCCCATTGTGTCCCTGAGCGTCTCCCGGGGGACTGTCCCTGTCACTACAGAGTGACACTAAGTTGCTCTGGGCATCTGAAAAATGCCATAAATGTAAATATAGAATTCAATGGACTTAATACATTCACAGAATTAAGGTGTGTGTGTGTGCATGTGTGTGCACTATGACAGCTCACATTGCACTCGGTTACACATTCTGCAGAAGTCATGAATTATTTGTGCGGATGACTGCAGAGCGCTCAGTGTATCTTTTTATTTTTACTCAAGCCGTGTTTATTTTGTAAGGAAAATCTGGCTTTGGGTGCAGTTCTCCAACACACACACACACACACACACACACAGAGAATAACACCACCTGCTTAAAACATTAGGAATGCAACCAAACGGCTCCATCAACATTTCCCGATCACAGAGACCCTGTGGAGATCCTGCAATGGAGGAAAAAAAAAGATGGCAGCCACCCAGCAGACGTCTTGCAGATAAACACAACTCTTTGGCAGCGTAATCTGCGGTCCTGCTCGCTGACTGATCTCTCCCGTGTGTGTGCCTTGCCGGGCTCAGCCAATCATGTCAGATGTGGAGCTTATGACCTACCGGAGTTGCCATGGCAACACCTGCCTTCTGGAATACATGTCATGCATGTTAAGTGCCTTACAGTAAAAGACACATGCGCACATGTACAACCAGTCACACACACACACACACACGTAGACAATCTGTAGGTCACCAATCAGCACAGACAATAATGGTTCCATTCAGAATGAGCAATGCGACCACTTAATCGGCCATTATGGACTATGGTAGTCTGGACATTGTGTTCTTCAGTGGCAAATCTTTAGCCTTGTAGACTATATAACTAATAGTGGGAAAAATTTTACGATCCCATTTGATATATATTAGGTTATAGTGCAATACCGTACACAAGGCGGTATTTTGCTAAGAAACAAAATTATAATATTAGTGCATGCACATTTTATAATAAATAATACTTTAGATAAACAAGTTAATTATATACACGTGTGTGTGTATGTATGTTTATATATATTAGATAGACAGACAGACAGATAGATAGACAGATAGATAGATTTAGAGTTAAATTATCATGTTGTACAAGATGGGATATTGGGATATACTGTTGTTTTCGATTACGTAACATAATTATTGTAAAGATTGCAATGCTTTATGAATACATCCATAATATCCCCAAAATAACTAACACTACTAGCATTTTACCAAACTTGTGTTTCGCTGTGCTGTTATTTACCAGACATGAGTGAGGACGTCATCTCAGTGGGTCACATGGTTTGACATTGACCTCTGGTGCTGGATGACAGCATAGTAATGTGTGACAGGGGACTTTAAAAGGGGATAAACTGGGACAGGCCTTTAGTGACGGGACATCCACCTCTCCTCTGCCGACCGCCAGCCCCATGGATAATTTACGTTCTTGATGTATTATGCAGCCCCGTGAATCAGGATAAACTCTAGTCCAAGGAAAGTAAATATGAAGCCATTCAGTTATGCATATGGCCGTCTGTCGTCTAGAGGGAAACTTGGTGAAATGAATCGCAGTAGCTTAGAAGCTCAAAAAGCACTTAGTACTGGAGCCAAGAGCTGAGAAGTTTCTGACCACCTAACAAACATCCAGTAGAAACATAATTATAATAATAGTTATGAAATTAATTACTCTTCTGAAATGTGATATTCCCTCATTAAACCTACAGTTGCAGTTGGCTTGTTTAGACTATTTGTGGTGGTACATGCATCTCACAGCACGTGAGATGCTGAACACCCTGGACTAAATGTTATGGACTAATAGATTTTAATCAATAAAACCAATGAACACTGGCATCGATATGTAAAAAAAATCCAGTTTTACATCTGCCGGTTCACAGAATTTGCACACAGACTACAAGTAATATTCAACAGGCATTGCAGCGGGCAGCCCCTCCCAAGACTATCTGCAGGACCCAACGTTTACATGGGAGACATACCAAGCTTGCTAAAAAACGTAAAAAGCAAGAGTACTGACTGGAACTGGGTCAGATTTGGGCTCAATTTTAATAAATTTAATCAGGGTCCAGTCGGGTCAGTAAATGACCGGTCAGCAAACATAAACTTCCTATCCTTTCCATAAGGTGGTAGTGGCCTAGTGGGTAACACACTCGCCTATGAACCAGAAGACCCAGGTTCAAATCCCACTTACTACCATTGTGTCCCTGAGCAAGACACTGAACCCTGAGTGTCTCCAGGGGGGGACTGTCCCTGTAACTAATGATTGTAAGTCTCTCTGGATAAGGGTGTCTGATAAATGCTGTAAATGTAAATGTTTCCATAAGATTTGCTGCTTGTAAATTTGTTTCGGTGATTGGTAAAAGTGTTTTGCATGTTGTGAATTTGTTTTATTACATTTTTCATAAAATATTAATTGGATTTACAATTCTCGGCCACCATCATCAGATGATGATTCATTATAAAGGCCATATTTGGGTCAGCCCTAACTTTCAAGCCCGATTACAGCTACAATTGCTCAAAAACATTAAAATACATTTCATTCATTTACTACTTCATATATTTATTTATTTGTTTGTTGTCCGTTTATTAATAAAACTTTTGTATTCATTTATGTGTTTATGCAGTATATGGTGTTCTGCCTTTTTAAATATTCTTTATTTATTAAAATTGTTCCTGTGTTTGTTTTTCTTCCCCCTGTAGTATTGAAAAAGTATCAGGTATCGAGTACCATCCTTAGTATTGGTATCTAGTTAGAAATTTCAGTATTGTGACAAGCCTAATGGACGCCCAAAAAGACCAGACTGATCTACTATATGCAAAAACAATGGAATGGTTGTGAGGTGATGGAAATAAATTTAAGGGTGTAAGAAATCAAATCAATAGGCTTCAATACTCAATCAATACAGTGCAATATTTTATTTTGTGATACTAATTCGATTTTCACAAAGACAATAGCAATTTCTTGCTGGCTTAATAAAAAAAACAATAAAGCAAGATGCCATTCCAAAGTTTTACATTCTAAAAATGCCATTAAAATGCCCTACGTACACATCATGCATCAAGTCAGCAGATTCTTCCTGCAACGATTCCACTTACTGTCACTGTGTCCCTGAGAAACTGACTGTCCCCAACTGGTGAGTCACGCGGGATAAGAGCATCATAATGACACTAATTAACTTCCTTAGAGCGGCATTTCTAAATTCTTCCACTTTCACCACAAATTTTGACATGTGGCCACTGTCTACTGTTCTGTGAAGACAACTGACCCAGTCCAATGTTAGCAGCCAATCATGCAAACTGTGGGAAGTTCTGAAACAGAAAGTCCTGCAGCGGATATCCCTCAAACATTGAAGGGACAATTTAAATGTTAGTCCTGTTTAATGTTCCAACAGCAAAGCACAGATTTTATTTAGATTTCTCAATATTTGTCACATGTATGACACCGAATGTCATTTAAGCTCAGATTTTCACACTTCAAGTCTGGCAGTAGTCTGGCAGTGGGGGCAGATTCCAGGTTTCAGTATAAATTATGAAAGCGATGTAGGATGTTATACAGTACAGGCCAAAAGTTTGGACACACCTTCTCATTCAATGTGTTTTCTTTATTTTCATGACCATTTACATTGGTAGATTGTCACTGAAGGCATCAAAATTATAAATGAACACATGTGGAGTAATCCCACTTACTACCATTGTGTCCCTGAGCAAGACACTTAACCCTGAGTGTCTCCGGGGGGGGGACACTGTAAATCTGTATTTATCTGGCCAGAGAAGCGCAGGACAGCTGCAAAGTTATCTGACAGTTACTAGAGCTAAGATACAAAGACAAGACAGGAGGTGGGTTTTCACAGAGGAAATAATTTTATGGAGGACATTATTTAAACCCCCCAATACTAACAGTCTGGACTGGAACCTAAAGAAGCCAAAAGGTAAACTCTAAACTTTTATTAGCACATAAAACAGAATAATATGCTCTAACAAAAAATAAATGCACTTATTCACATCCTTCACATTTTGGAGACAGTGAAATCTAAAAATTGTAAACAAAAAAAAATAAATTTACTAACCTATTAAGCAAAATAACGTGCACAAGTTTTCGGTCTGTACCATTATGGCCATAACCACATGACCATTGCGGAATGGTCACAGCGTAAATGGCGCAGGAAAAACTCCAATTGGCAGCTTTGCACAAATTTCTGCCACATGTGATCAAGTGACCAACCTGAATTTTATCACGGTCACTAATCACGATTGTATAAATCTCCCAGTCCTACGCATTATATGATATATAGGGTGGTATATGGTGGTAGTAGCCTAGTGGGTAAAACACTCGCCTATGAACCAGAAGACCCAGGTTCAAACCCCACTTACTACCATTGTGTCCCTGAGCAAGACACTTAACCCTGAGTGTCTCTAGGGGGGGGACTGTCCCTGTAACTACTGATTGTAAGTCGCTCTGGATAAGGGTGCCTGATAAATGCTGTAAATGTAAATATGATGCAACTTCAGCTTCTTTATTCTCTTTTTGAAAATATATCAGTTTATTAGATTACAAGGTTTATCACCTGGCACTAGCATAGCTTCATGATAACCCCTGCCACTTTGTCACTCTAGCACTGTAAGTTATCAAAAACGACATTTCCCACATGGCCCGAGGGCGACTCTGTGGCAGTCAGGCTTAATTAAAATAATTAAATAGCACTTAGAACTGTGCTGTTAGCTGACTCAGTTACTTCTCCAACGTAGCCATCAGCATTAGGCATTGCACAAAATGTCGTTATGTCAGAATCAAAGCCATCATGTTTAATGATGTTCTATCCGCTGGACGAATCTTGGGGTCATGGGACTAGACAACACTGCCTACCGCTCCCAGGATAATAATGCCTGACCAATTTAACCACTGAGAAAAGCTTCCGGGCACCCTAATGATGCTCTGACGAGCCTCCAACACCATGCAGAATAAAAAGCCACCCAGCAATGCCTCGTATCACCGTAACTGGTGCAGCAGCACGAAGCTTTCTCCTGACTGCAGTCACAGGGGTCAAATAATGTGTCGTAAGCGCTGCACCATTCCCATGCGCTATGTCACCCACCTTTCAGGAAGACTTTCAGCACACAGACAGAGCCTGACTCCTTTTCATGCCCTATCAAATACAAAAAATAAGCAGAGCAGAAATAACGACCCCAGCCACAATTGATCTGACAAGGACTAGCCTCTGAAGAGCCCAGAAGCTCATTAACGGAGAATCAATCGAACAAAAAAAGGTACCAAGTGCTCAGAATAATCTTGCTACATAAAAATAAAACTCCTGGTTTCTTAATAATGGAACTGTACCTGACAACTGGACTTTTCTAATAGCTACTGAGGCCCACTAAAGCTCTTTCCATCTACAGGACATGGCTTCTGCTGTATTTTGTGGGTTGTTGTGAACGGGCGTGGCTGGGTAGTGGGCGGGGCCTGTGTAAACTTGATTTGGTTGTTGTTGGCCACTTCTGAGTGCTCTGGTTAGGGGTGGTAGTAGCCTAGTGGGTAACACACTCGCCTATGAACCCGAAGACCCAGGTTCAAATCCCACTTACTACCATTGTGTCCCTGAGCAAGACACTTAACCCTAAGTTGCTCCAGGGGGACTGTCCCTGTAACTACTGGTTGTAAGTCGCTCTGGATAAGGACGTCTGATAAATGCCATAAATGTAAATGGTTGCCTGTGTAAAACACAAAATTTTAAAAATAAAAATTTTAGTGAAATTTAGTGAAAACTATAAGGCTAGTGTTGTTTTCGTCAATTACATTTTTGCTGAAATATCAACAAACGCAACGAACTTGACAAATATCAGATGAGATTAGTGCTGCGCGATTAATCTAATCGCAATCTTAATGGTAATACATGAACGCAAAAAGCTGGGATTTAAATGATTAGTACATGGATTGGATCGGCAACATATCCGATCCATTCTCTCATTCTCTCAAAGTTTGCGAGCTGACTGAAGTCTCATTTCAGTTGGATGTGACGTGTTTGGTCACATGACTTTTGATTCGGTTCAATGGCGAGCTGCTTCATACGTCAACGTTGCCGCCATATTGCGAGAGGCTCTGCTGTGGCGTGAAGCATATACATGTCTATGGAGAGAAGTGCATAAAAATGCCTCACTCTTGTGCTAGTTGGGGCTGTACAAACCGCTGTACGCTCCAAACAAGATCCCGGGGGATTACATTTCATAGGTAAGGCTGGACAATTGTTTTTAATATATTGGCCATTATAAAATCCCGTTTTATAAGTCTTAACCTTAGCTAAGCTAGGCTAAGCTAGCGAAGCTATGCATTCCTGTGTTCAAGTCAGCCTCCAAACAACATTTTGGCTATTAGGCATTAACTATTTAGACTGTTCTTAGCTGTTTAGTTAACTTTTCTCAACCTTTGAAGGTTTCCTAAAGAAATTCACCTCAGTTTACAAATCTTAACCTTAGCTAAGCTAGCAAAGCTATGCATCCCTGTGTTCAAGTCAGCCTCCAAACAATGTTTTGGTTAAACGTAAGAACTATAATACAGGATTTTATAATGGCCAAATATAATCAAAACCATTGTTTAGTCTTACCAGGGTTTGTCGTTCGACAGTAATGTAATGTAAAGAGTTTTTTGTGATTATTTAATTTTGTAGAATATTGTATTTTGAAAGCACTGGGCATTTCAAGTTGTTATAAGTAGTTTGTATGTTTCACTTTGAAATTAAACATTTCACTATTAGTAATTTGTATGCGACTGTTCATTGATATACAAGCAAGTGTCCTTTATCATATCGCAATCGCATATCGCAATATTGATCTCAATAATTGCAATGTCTTTTTCCCCAAATCGTGCAGCCCTAGATGAGATGAGATGTAAATGCTGGTCATGTGCCAATAACTATAGTAGAAGTTTTCCTTGACTAAAACTAGACTAAAATAGTCATAATAATACTAGAATGCTCAGACTTTTAGTCAACTGAACATTTACATTTACATCTACAGCATTTATCAGACACCCTTATCCAGAGTGACTTACAATCAGTAGTTACAGTCCCCCCCTGGAGCAACTTAGGGTTAAGTTTCTTGCTCAGGGACACAATGGTAGTACGTGAGATTTGAACCTGGGTCTTCTGGTTCATAGGTGAGTGTGTTAACCACAACTGAAGCTTGAATTGACTAAAATGAATATGGCCGTCACTAAGACTAAGAAAAACTAAAATGGCCGCTTGACACAAAGACTTAGCTAAAAGTAAAATTAAGAGAGGCCACCAAAAACAACTATACATTGGGCCCTACACGGCAGGAGGTACCGACCAATCTCAACGTCTTGTGGTGACTGAACGGAAAATGGACACTGTCACAATTGTCATTTTCCTTAACATGGCCAATAGCTAAGGGTGCAGAATGATTCAGTTTGAGTAATAACCACAATTATCTCAATAAACGAGATCTCAAGTGAAAAAGTGAAAGTGAAGTGATTGTCATTGTGAAACACTGCGGCACAGCACACAGTGACACGGTGAAATGTGTCCTCTGCTTTTAACTATCACCCTTGGTGAGCAGTGGGCAGCCATGACAGGCGCCCGGGGAGCAGTGTGTGGGGACAGTGCTTTGCTCAGTGGCACCTCAGTGGCACCTCTGCAGATCAGGATTCGAACGGGCAACCTTCTGATTACAGGGCCGCTTCCTTAACCACAGGAACAAGGAGGATCTGAACACAAGACCACAATCATGAACAATGCTGGTTCCATCCTCTGGAGCTCTTTTCCAGACACTCCGGGAGAACTTCAGAAGCTCAAAGCAGTAAATAGAGAGTCATGACCAGAACACAAGTGAAAGAGCACTAATGCTCAGCTGTGGAAAGCTCCGCACTTCCGATATAAAAAGGAGACAAAGGCGGGTGGTGGGAACAGGTCTCAGGCAGGAAACCTTGGCAGATGGGTCTATAATGAGCAAGTCTGGCCACTGATAAAAGGTAGAAGCTGAATGGCGGCGCCTGAGACAGGTGAAAAAGGTGAGAGAGAACGGCCCTGGGGCCATATGAAAGAGAAAATGATGACACAATAACACAGGAACGCCGGCGTGTGAAGGAAAATAGCGATGGTGGAGACTGAGATGATACGACAGCCATGAGACAAGGACTTAAGTGGGAGTAGCAGCTCTATGCTGAAAACACGACATACAGCAACATAAAAGAACATAAAGACTTTTCTGTTCATTTTTGTCTTTTCCTTGAAAGTTGTTCTTGTTCTCAAGTATGTAAAGTGACCTTAGGTTTGTGAAAGGATCTATATAAATTAAACTTATTATTAGAAGTAGTATTATGCCTCAAGGCATAAATACTGGTCATGTGACAATAACTATAACGAAATATATCTAATATTGTTGACAAATAAAAATAAGAATTTTATAAGATAAAACCTATACTAAAATGTCTATATATTTCCTCTATTATTTCCTCTCGTTTCCTGTCCATTATTTCTCAATGTTAGCACCCAACCCCTAACTACTGTACATGCACGGAACCAATCAGGTAAGTGGTACGAATTCAGCACTGACAGGGTGAACAGACGGCTAAACGGAAATGACGAAGTGATGTTTTACGCACTTTCTTTACAATGAAGCGGAAAAGAAAACAGGTCGTTTTGTTTGGTCGAAAAACGTGGAACAAATCAGAGCGTCTTCCGTGTCTGGAATGTATGTAGCATGTAGGAATGGATGTATTGTATTCTTTAGTCTATAAGGTAAAAAATAATATAATAACATAACCTTGTTTTAATTATGAAGTGGGTTTGACTAAAAGTAAATGTTGTTTTTGTCTGTTCTACTAGGTTTTTTCTACCATATTGACTGAGTTAAATAGAATTGCATTACAAAAAAAATAGATAAAAAAAAAATTAGACTAAAATATCATCAGTTCTTGTTGTAAAACTAGTCTAAAATATTCAAGGATAATTCTGACTGAACCTTGCCTAGACTAAAATGGGTCTGTACGTGACTAACATTGATGAAGACTAAACTGACAGCTTAACGCAAATACTAGACTTAAACTAAAATGAAGACAGGCCACCAAAAACAACACTAATAACCAAAAATGACTCTGCTCCATGGGATTAGGTCCGGGTATTAAAATCTATGTTCAGCATCGATTCAGAACTCCCGATTTCACATTTTGGCCAACGATGCATAAAAACGATCTGCAGGAATGTTCCATTTTCATAGCAAGCGCAATTTTTAAAAAAGTGCACCGTGGCTTCTCTTCTCCCAAATCAGATTCCAGCAGCGCTACAGACGCGGTCTTTGTGGATCTGCAACTGTGCTGCGTGCCCTCTGTGATTAATAGTCCTCAAGTTGTTGCTCAAACGCGTTCTCTGGCATGATAATGAGGTGGAGCAGAGCAGACAGCGGAGAGTTAAAGAAGAGTCGATCACCCGGGGCTGTGTTTTACCGTCTCTGCAAAGCACATGGAAAATATCACATCACATTAACTGCACAATAAACGTCTGCTATAACAGTGACATTGTGATTGGCTGAGGAGCATCCTTGGAGTGACAATTATCTCACGATATTCCTTTCAGGGAAATTCAAGGAAATTTGAATTTTGTGGAGCCGTTTCTGAACGTAGCAAATAATCTATTGACCGTTAATTAACTGCAACCCTATTGTACAAATCTGAAATGTAACTGCGACCGTAACCTAGAAATGTTGTGAAAATGCACAAAGGCTTTGGGCTGGATACTTTTTTAAGCTGTTGTACCTGGCACATCATCTTCTGGGTTTAAAGAAAAAAATATATGCACTGCAATAAAAGCACTGCTTGCTGGTTATTCCCCATCTTTTGTTGGCGCGCAATTATTTCTGACACCCAGAAAATGTACTTTAATTAGGTTTTTATTAACATCATTTAGGAATGGGAGGAGCCTGTGGGTGTGATTGGGTGGCAGTAGCCTAGTGGGTAAAACACTCACCTATGAACCAGAATACCCAGGTTCAAACCCCACTTACTACCCTTGTGTCCCTGAGCAAGACACTTAACCCTGAGTGTCTCCAGGGGGGGACTGTCCCTGTAACTACTAAGTGTAAGTCGCTCTGGATAAGGGCGTCTGGTAAATGCTGTAAAAGTAAATGACTGACAGCTCTCAAAACTTCAAGCACCCAGGTGTAGCGAAGTGTCCATCTCCTCCCTTTCCCTTTGTTCTCTGCACTCCTAATACCCTAATACCCCTTATACACAAACATGACCACGCCCACAACCAATGGCAACATACTTTAACTCCAGCGTTCTGATGGAGGAACTAGAGAATGTGACAATAGTGATCACGCCCCGCACGCTACATTTACACAGTGTTGGGAAAATTGGGCCAAACTTTAATGGGTTTGAAATAGTATGAAGCACAATGCAGCATAATAAATATAAAAAAAAAGTAAAAAAAAAAAAAGCTGTGTGTGTGTGTGTCTGTGTGTGAGAACTGCAGTGGCCCGGGTGGTGCTCACCCCAGGGACCCCTCATCAAACACAACTTCCTTCCAGATCCACTTTTAATTGCCGCCTCTACCGGAGGGCCGGTGACGGCGTTGTCTTTAAGCAGCAGCTTCCTGCTACACCGAGTCCTGTCAGGGACGCCGATCCTCTCACCCCCCTCATTTGTCTCACTCCCTCTCCGGAGGTGGCTGTGGGACAGCAGCTGGTGCGGTGAGGTAATAATGGGGGACGATGAGCGAGCGCAGCTGCGAGATGGGATTGGAGCCGGTGGCGTTCATTATGAGCGTGTCGCAGGTGTGGGAGACACGGAGCCTCCATCCACCTCCCGTCACGTATCTTCCTAATGGGAGCCAGGTCATCAGCTGAGCAACAGCCTGACAAATGGCCAACAATGGAGGACATGTCTGCCAGGCCGGGCCAAAATGGAGTCTGAATGGGCGGAGCTCCGTATTAAAACTGCTCTTTTGTTGGTTTCAGGGTGACAGAGGAAGCGGAAGACACAATTACCCATGCACTGAAGCTCCCACCTTCCACACACACACACACACACACACACACACACACACACAGAACCGATTTGACAGGTAAAAGGAAATAATTGGCTGTCTCACAGCTGACCTGAAGGAGCTGCTGCGGCGTCAGACGGTGCCTCGGTGTGGAATTAACGGCAGTGTGTGTTCACGCCAAAGATCAGGGGGTTTAATCTCAGCAACATATTCATGGACACATTCGAGTTGTGCAAACACGCACCACTTACCACACCTGCACTGCAAAGCGGAATATTTTTGGCCTTTTTAATTGAGACCAGGACTCAAACTATTCTGAAACAGCAGTTGTGTGAAGAACAGAATATATTAAAATATCGCATTTGCATATTTCCACATTTAATACAATGAAATGTGGTGGTAGCATAGTGGATAACACACTTGTCTACGAACCAGAAGACCCAGGTTCAAATCCCACATACTACCATTGTGTCCCTGAGCAAGACACTTAACCCTAAGTTGCTCCGGGGGGGGACTGTCCCTGTAACTACTGACTGTAAGTTGCTCTGGATAAGGGCATCTGCTAAATGCTGTAAATGTAAATGTAGAAATGTGCAGTTTTAACATATTACATTTGTTAATAAAATTCCACCGCCTTCATCATACTGTAAAGTAAAATTAATTATCTGTCCTTCTGGCAAGAGCAAAACTTGTGCCGACAATTTCTAGCAGCGCTGTGCCAGTTGCCACGCTGTTGCTCTTCAGATTTTACAACAAGCCTCCAGTCTGAGAACAAATGTGTAACACAGCACTGCCGAATTCAAAATGAATTTCTTCATGTGTACGTTTTTTTCCCCTACTCAGAACAATGAGGAGCAAATGCAATCATTAAATAAAAACTTGAACTAAGAATTGTGCAATCAATTCTGTATTTTTTTATATGTACAGTACAGGCCAGAAGTTTGGACACACCTTCTCATTCAATGTGTTTTCTTTATTTTCATGACCATTTACGTTGGTAGATTCTCACTGAAGGCATCAAAACTATGAATGAACACGTGTGGAGTTATGTACTTAACAAAAAGTGGAGACCTGACCTCCACAGTCACCGGACCTGAACCCAGTCCAGATGGTTTGGGGTGAGCTGGACCAACAAGTGCTAAACACCTCTGGGAACTCCTTCAAGACTGTTGGAGAAGCATTTCAGGTGACGACCTCTTGAAGCTCATCGAGAGAATGCCAAGAGTGTTCAAAGCAGTAATCAGAGCAAAGGAACTAGAATATAAAACATGTTTTCACTTATTTCACCTTTTTTTGTTAAGTACATAACTCCACATGTGTTCATTCATAGTTTTGATGCCTTCAGTGAGAATCTAGCAATGTAAATGGTCATAAAAATAAAGAAAACACGTTGAATGAGAAGTTGTGTCCAAACTTTTGGCCTGTACTGTATATTATACAGTACTTGGACTGAAGAGACAATATATTCTCATTCTCTCGAAGTTTACCAACTGACTAAACTGAGGCTGGCTGCTCAGTCTCACTTCAGTCTGTTAATTGTTCCTGCCGTGTTCCGGACTCGAGTTGGGGAACACGGTAGAGCTGGAAATCACCTATCTCACCTATATATCCAAGAGATAGTACCTACCTCTTCCGTATGATTCAGTGCTTTTAATTTTTTTTTTTTGCATGTTATAAATAAACATGATTTTTTTTAAAAATGAAAACCTCCTTTGATTTGCAAACCATGGCCACCGTCATCAAGTTATGGTGACCGCATATACCACACATTTTTTTAACCGCATACACAACCCAATTTACAAGGAGATTATGTGGAAGAGATCATCTTACCGCGACACCGTGAGGATGGGTACATGCTGTCTAACAATAACGTTAGGATTTATACAGGACAATCATAATATAATCATTTTCTATATTGCACTGGGAACGTAAGAGACAATATTCTTCTGTGCAGGGGTTCCCCTAGAAACGTTTTAGAAATAAAAATATGTCATTCACATTATGACCAGTAGGGCGCCAGTCATCACACACACACACACACACACAAACACGCACACAGTGTAAGGAATGGAAATATTTAATCTAGGTTGAATTTAGGAATAAAATTAGGGATATTATGTGATACAAATCCAAATTGGGATTATGATCTAATGATCTAATCTCAACGATTTTATGATGAGGTTCTTAATGACAGAATTACAAGATTACCTACAGTATGCACTAATTTTTCATTGCATGATCAACACTTAACACATGCAAATCATAAAATCACAATTCTGTTTAATTAGTAAATACAGGCCAATAATCAATCTTGGGATGTTTATAATGGAACAATATAGTTTATGATACTCTACCTGTAAATTAATTTATCTAGCGGGCTATATATCCAAGATTATGTTTGTAATGAGTGCAGGATGACTGCTGATTTAGTTCTGGATGACATGGCCAGGGCTTCTTTTGTCAGTCCGTGTAAATTTTCCTCTTTATATTTCTGGCGGTGAAGATACACTGTACCGCCCAGAGTTAAAAGGCATCACATTTTAATGGCAGGTGTGGCCGTCTACGCAGATGTTACGAGATGCAAAGGTATTAAAAAGGAAAGTAGGCGATGACTGTGCGGTTCCAGAAGAAACGGAATGTCAGACTGGCCTAATGACTTATGAAAGGTACGGCTAAGGGCCAAGAGTGTCTGAACTAAATTGGTCTAGCTAAACCAATTCCCCCAGGGCAATGAAGATTGTCCCATTACCCACACCCTGTTCTTTCCCCCAAACATTGCCCTGGAGCTGTCATGTCACACAGCGAAATCTTCCAGCTCTGCAGCCGTTATGCGTCATGGGGCTTTTTTTCTTCCGTAAAAACAGTGATGATTCACCAAGGTCAACGTTTGGCTCAAGCTTCAGAATCCTCGGAATTCTGTTTCATATCGGATCTGGCGTAATCTACATAAAGTCAGTAGGTCAGTAGAAACACATGAATTTGCATGGTTTATTAAAATGTATTTCCTTGCATGTGGGATGAATTTGTACTCCAGATTTATTGCCACATTTAAATAAAACATATTGCTAAATTGCTCAGTTATCTGGAAAATAAGAATTGATGAGTGAAAGGGGTTACCGCAGTATCCCCTTCATTCTTATTTTGTACTTATCACCTGACTGTTCAAGGCTATAAAAAAGGCTGCTATGAATGTGCTGTTTTGTCATGTTCTGGCACGTTTTATTATTATTTAAACAGCTATTTTGGCGCGGCTAGCGACTTGTGACCAATTTAAAGATTATTTTATTTCCTCTGCTTGAAAATCCATTAACCCTGTGCTGCTGCAGGAGAATTGAACATGGACCTAGTGGATAGTGAATTCATCAGATGAAGGAATAAGCATGAAAATGGAAACACTGCATCTCTCCTCATTAGCAGCGCTGACTGCTTTGCTGAAACATGGGAAAAAAAAAAAAAAAAAAAAAAAAAACTTTTGTAGTGTAGGCACTGGTGAATAGGCGGGAGTAATAAAAATGTTGGCCAATACACTATTTATGACACGGGTATGTTTTAAATGTGCAGAATTACTTTTAAACGGCAGCTGTACAAGATCTTTGGTGCATTGCTAATATACCATTTTTACCCATGTAACTGAAGAAAAGTACAGTACACTACAGTAACTCACTATCGCCTCTAGTGGTGCACAGTGGCATTACGATAGCTATCTGCTTCTGGTCGTGACTTTGGTAAATATTGCTGCCCTAGTTTGAACCTGGGTCCTCTGGTTCATAGGCGAGTGTGTTAGCCGCTTAATTGCATTTTGAATGTTTGCACTCTCAACTATTATATAATGTATCTTTAGTTAAAATATTCAGAACAGGCCAAAATTTGGGACACACCTTCTCATTCAATGTGTTTTCTTTATTTTCATGACCATTTATGTTGGTAGATTCTCACTGAAGGCATCAAAACTATGAATGAACACATGTGGAGTTATGTACTTAACAAAAAGGTGAAATAACTGAAAACATGTTTTATATTCTAGTTTCTTTGCTCTGATTACTGCTTTACACACTCTTGGCATTCTCTCCATGAGCTTCAAGAGGTCGTCACCTGAAATGCCTCTCCAACAGTCTTGAAGGAGTTCCCAGACGTGTTTAGCACTTGTTGGTCCAGCTCACCCCAAACCATCTGGATTGGGTTCAGGTCCGGTGACTGTGGAGGTCAGGTCTCCACTTTTTGTTAAGTACATAACTCCACATGTGTTCATTCGTAGTTTTGATGCCTTCAGTGAGAATCTACCAACGTAAATGGTCATGAAAATAAAGAAAACACCTTGAATGAGAAGGTGTCCAAACTTTTGGCCTGCACTGTAAATCGCATCATTTTGCTTTCATGTATTTGCACAATCTGACATTGCAATTGTACGCCGCTGATCTTGTGAACCCAGAAGTGAAAGTGATGCGATTTTCATTGTGAAACACAGCACACGGTGGCACAACGACATGTGTCCTCGGCTTTTAACCATCACATTTGGTGAGCAGTGGGCGCCTGTGGGGATGGTACCTTGCTCGGTGCCACCTTGGCGTTTCAGGACTCGAACCGGCAACCTTCTAATTACTGGCCTGCTTCCTTAACTGCTAGGCCACAACTGCCCCAAGTGCACAGTGTGCAGTCATCACCGGACTACTAACAAATTGAAAGCTTGTTAATTTGATTTTAGGAACAATTTTGACCAAGCTTTACACTTGACACAATACAGACAGACAAGCACCACTTTTCCTGCATCTGCCAAATCCAGACAGAGAAGTGTGACTTTGCATTGCACTTGGTGATGTAAGGCTTTATCGATTGCTACACATATTCTTGCATCCCAATACAGAGCAGTTACATTATATTATAATTTTTTTTAATATATATATAAAACTATTTACAGACACAATGTGATGCATTGTGCTCAATTCAGAAGTGCATGAAATTTTTAAGTGCAAAATGTTTTTTTATGCTTGCGAGTAGCATTCTGTGGTTCATTTGGCCCTGATTGAACCTCGACTTGGACGAGCTGGCGTGTGGATCCTCTCTCCCTGCCAGATTTCAGCAGATGATTAGCAAATCCTGAGATTTGCACAACGTCTCACAGGCCCCAGTTCACCGTTATCGTCCAGTCTCTGCGTGCACGGTCAGATCTTTGTGAAAGCCGAGCGTGTTCTTAGCGCGACCTGCACATAAATAGAAAATCCGCAAAACCGATTCGTGCCCCGGAACGCTCATTCGTGCCTCAGATTAAACAAGCCTGCACTTGCCCTGATTCAGCATGGCGGCAACAAACAGGAGACAACGAGGAGCGTCCTGGCCGACACACATGCCTACACGGGTCACTTTAACCCGGTTTATAATGAGAGCAAGAAAAAAAAAAAAAAAGTCCAGGACAGGAACCAATAAATCAATAGCGAGACGCGTTGGATTGGCTGACATGTGGACAAGTGGAACTACGCTCCTGCTGGAAGACGGTTCGATTTGGATGAAACCTCTCTCTCTCTCTTTCTGTGATGTAATCAGTGTTGGTATCGATAACCATGGCTGACAGACATAGCTAGCACTTTGGACAGTGATGAAGCGACGAGGCACATTTGGACTAAGTGGGACCCACAGCCTGGGACATGAAGAACTATGTTAACCCGACCCAACCCCTCCTCTCCTGTGTATCCTTTTTATTAGTATGACAACTCATCACCCTCTGCATAGGTGGTAGTAGCCAAGCGAGTAACACACTCGCTTATGAACAAGAGGACCCAGGTTCAAACTAGGGCTGCAACTATCGAATATTTTTGTAATCGGTAGTAGCCTAGTGGGTAACACACTCGCCTATGAACCAGAAGACCCGGGTTCGAATCCCACTTACTACCATTGTGTCCCTGAGCAAGACACTTCACCCTAAAAAAAAAAAAAAAAAATTGCTCCAGGGGGACTGTCCCTGGAACTACTGATTGTAAGTCGCTCTGGATAAGGGCGTCTGATAAATAATGTAAATGTAAATGTAATCGATTATTCTGTAGATTTTTCATCGATTAATTGGATACCTCATACAACAATTTGTTTAACAAAGTAAAAAACAAAGCAGTCGTGACGGCAGTCGACCTCACCGGCGCCATCTTGGGAAAATCTATAAATTGGGTAAATTACTACCATTGTGTCCCTGAGCAAGACACTGGGGGGGGGGTAAGGGCGTCTGGATAAGGGCGTCTGGTAAATGCTGTAAATGTAAAATCTGAGTGAAACGTCAATGTAGCGGATTTTAGAGGTCATGCCCATTTCAACCTGACTAACAGAACCAACTCGGATCTGTCTGCACGGTGGAGTCAGAATGGATTTGTGGTTCTGTCACGGCTACCTGTCAGCTGGGTCTTGCTAATGCTAACATTATTACTGTCGGGATTATACTGCCGGGCTCGGGATTCGAACCGGCAACCTTCCCTACCCACTAGGCCACCACTGCCCCTTATCAGAAAGTTGCCGGGCGCCTGTCATGGCTGCCCACTGCTCACCAAGGGTGACGGTTAAAATCAGAGGACACATTACGTTGTGTCGCCATGTGCTGTGCTTCACAGACAATCACTTCACTTTCAGTTTTAAAAAAAACAGTTTCACAGCATATTCATATTAAACTCACTTTCTTGTTATGAATCTATTCTGTACTAGCAAGCTGCCACCAGGCCTGAAATCATCCCTAAACCTTTTTTATTAGAATTACCTATTTATGGGCTGTATTCACAATGGTCAATTTTACACACAATCCACCCGACGACCCCTGTAGCACAGTCACTGGAACCGCAGGGGAGCTGGTCACATGGCAACATGACACAGTACCGAATGGCACATGATGCTGAATGCGTTCAAGTGACACTCCGTTTCTATTCTGAGCACCGAATGAAATCATGGACGCACATAGAGACCATCCAGCGACGATCAAACTTCTACTCATCGTGAAACACTGCAGCACAGCACACGGTGACACAATGAAATGTGTCCTCTGCTTTTAACCATCACGGGCCAGTGGTGCCCTAGCAGTTAAGGAAGCGGCCCCGTGATCAGAAGGTTGCCACTGAGGTGCCACTGAGCAAAGCAACGTCCCCACACACTGCTCCCCGGGTGCCTGTCATGGCTGCCCACTGCTCACTCAGGGTGACGGGTTAAATGCAGAGGACAAATTTCACTGTGTGCTGTGCTGCTGTGTATCACAAATGACAATCACTTCACTTCTTTTTAATACAACATATGACATATTATAATACTGTAATGCAAAAACAGAACTGATATACAGGATGCTGATCACATTACATTAATTATTCAGCCAAAACAACATAGCTCAGAACTGAATTTTGGACTAAATTTGTATAAAAAATAGTATCACAACGTCAATATTTTCTGACACGTCTGCTCGACAACAGTTGGAAAAAAAAAAAAAAAAAAAAAACCCTCAAGCTACGTTCCTTCTTCATAAGCAATGTTGAACTGTACTCCATTCCTGCAATAACGTCCAAAGCTTGGTAGTTGTGAACGAGCCCCGCCCCCTTCACATGTAGAATATGGCAGCGTTACGATTGACAAGTTGATGTTTTGAGACGGTACGTGTTTTACAGTTCTGCAAGGTTCTACATTTTCGAGGTAGTATTGCTAGACGATTTTCATGAGCCTCACTTCGAGTAGGATGGTAGTAGCCTAGTGGGTAACACACTCGCCTATGAACCAGAAGACCCAGGTTCAAATCACACTTACTACCATTGTGTCCCTAAGTTGGTCCAGGGGGACTGTCCCTGTAACTACTGATTGTAAGTCGCTCTGGATAAGGGCGTCTGATAAATGCTGTAAATGTATGTAAATGAGTAAATCACTGATCACTTTATCAATAAAAAAAAAAAAACACTGGGACGCTCAGGGTTAAGGGTCTTGCTCAGGGACACGATGGTAGTGGCCTAACTGGTAACACACTCGCCTATGTACCAGAAGACCCAGGTTCAAGTCCCACTTACTACCATCGTGTCCCTAAGCAAGACACGTAACCCTGAGTGTCCCCAGGGGGGGACTGTGCCTGTAACTACTGACTGTAAGTCGCTCTGGATAAGGGCGTCTGGTAAATGCTCTAAAATGTAAATGGTAGTAAGTAGGGTTTGAACCCGTGGCCTTTGTGGTCTTTTGGCTCATAGGCGAGTGTCGTACCAACTAGGCTACTTCTACAAACAACTCGTATTTAGTTTCGTTCAATTGGCCCATTTTGGACCAGAACCGATTCCGAGGTTCGTACCCATGTTGGGTTTTTTGGTAACGGGGCTTCTTGTCGTAGTCTCATCTTGCAGAAGTCCATCCACGCTGCCTGGGGTGAAAGGTCAACCCATGTCTACGACCTGCTAATAAATTGCTGAAAAACGAGCGAGAACCTCGTCGACAGCGGCGTAACGAGCGAACCGTCGACCGAACCACGGGACACCTCCTGCCCCCGCGATCATTGTTTACTGGGGATCCCGGTGTCAGAAAAGGCCCCGCCGGTTAAAAACGGGACCCAGCGCGGCGAGACCAGGCCAAACTCCCGTCCCCAAAGTTCCCGACCAGGACCGGGGCCCGACCGGTTCACGGAGGTGTCGCGGCGCGATGTGTCCCGGCGACGCCGACGGTCCGCGTTATATAAGCGGCGCCCCGCGGACCGGGGTTCTGGGGACGGGGAGGACGGAGAGGGGGAGACAGGGAAGCGGCGCGCAGGTCGCCGCAGGACGGCGGCAATGCGACGTGGGGGGAAAAAAGAACGCACATTCCGCCCTTCTCTCCGTGGCGCACCCATCCCCCACCGACCGCGTCTTTCCTCCCGGTCCTCCATCTTTAATCTGCGCTCCATCTAGCCTCCCACAGCAAAGCCGAGCAAGGGGGTGGGAAAAAAAGGGGAAAAAACTTACCTCGTTCCGTCATGGTCGCATTGATTATCGGCCCTGGATTTATATGTTCGAAATGTAAATTTATTTTGGCGCGCGGGTTTCTTTTTTTAAAATTGAAATTTGGACCGAGCCCGGGAACCGCGCCTTTCGGAAGAGCAGCAATCCTAAGCCGCCATCTGGTGGCATTTTCCTCAATCGAATGGCGCATTTCCACACCGGAGCCGGAGCGCCCTCTGGCGGACACGGCGCGGCGCGGCGCCCCGCGGAGGGCGGGGACCCGGAACCGCGGAGATTTACATTTACAGAGTTTAGCAGACGCCCTTATCCAGAGCGACTTAGAATCAGTAGTTACAGGGACAGTCCCCCCCTGGAGACACTCAGGGTTAAGTGTCTTGCTCAGGGACACGATGGTAGTAAGTGGGATTTGAACCTGGGTCTTCTGGTTCACAGGCGAGTGTGTTACCCGCTAGGCTACTACCACCCTTACCCTAGTTACAGGGACAGTCCCCCCCTGGGGACACTCAGGGTTAAGTGGGATTTGAACCTGGGTCTTCTGGTTCGTAGGCGAGTGTGTTACCCGCTAGGCTACTACCATCCTTACCAGACACCCTTATCCAGAGTAGTTACAGGGACAGTCCCCCCCTGGGGACACTCAGGGTTAAGTGTCTTGCTCAGGGACACGATGGTAGTAAGTGGGAATTGAACCTGGGTCTTCTGGTTCACAGGCGAGTGTGTTACCCGCTAGGCTACTACCACCCTTACCCTAGTTACAGGGACAGTCCCCCCCTGGGGACACTCAGGGTTAAGTGTCTTGCTCAGGGACACGATGGTTGTAAGTGGGATTTGAACCTGGGTCTTCTGGTTCATAGGCGAGTGTGTTACTCGCTAGGCTACTACCACCCTTACCCTAGTTACAGGGACAGTCCCCCCCCTGGGGACACTCAGGGTTAAGAGTCTTGCTCAGGGACACGATGGTAGTAAGTGGGATTTGAACCTGGGTCTTCTGGTTCGTAGGCGAGTGTGTTACCCGCTAGGCTACTACCATCCTTACCAGACACCCTTATCCAGAGTAGTTACAGGGACAGTCCCCCCCCCCTGGGGACACTCAGGGTTAAGTGTCTTGCTCAGGGACATGATGGTAGTAAGTGGGGTTTGAACCTGGGTCTCCTGGTTCATAGGCGAGTGTGTTACCCGCTAGGCTACTACCACCCTTAGAGAGCGTCCGCGTTTACGCTCCAAACCGTGACATTGAATTCCTTTTGAGTTGGATCAACGTTAAATAAGTTGACTTCGTGTTTTGGCAACATGAATATTTGATAGATTCGTAGATACATATGGGGTTTAAAAAAAAAAACTATCTGTTGCTGCAGAACTCCAGCTTGATATACTTACTCATTGAAATAAATATTGTTCAAATAACTTTATTAAAGTTTTTTATATATATATATATATATATAAAATTGCCCACAGAAGTCGGTTTGAGAAAACTTTATTGTTCGTACTGTGGCTGTGTGACGAAAGCACGTTTTGATAGAATTTTCCGACACACTGACAGATGACAATTCGGCTGAAAACCGCTCTGGCGCTCAGATTCGACGCCAGCGCGTGTCGTGAACGGGGGCAGGCCAGACGGTCCAGGACTCAGCATTGTTGGTTGGAAGGCTGGGTGAAGAACAGGGAAATCTGACATCCAAGGACGTCCCCGGGCCTCAGATGGATGTTCAGCAAGGATGCCACAAAAGCAGGCTCGGACTAGGCCGCACCAGGATACATTCCATGTGTAGATTTATCTGCTCTAGAAGGTGCACGGAGCCATCATGGAATCCTTTTGCTTGGTGATAGTGTTGCATACGGATGCATTTTTATTGCTTTTGCAGGGCCTGTCTCTGTTGTGCCTTTCTCTCCCCGTTGGGCCGCAGGTGGGCGAACCCGGCCGCCTCGGGAGGAGTTCTGTTGTGTCCCTCTTTCTGGTCTCCTCTCTGATCGCCTCCCCGCCTCCCTCACGGTGCCACTGCGCTGCATTGCAGGACGGGGCGCATTAAAAGGTAATGCCCTTTGCCTTGCTCGGCTGGCTGCGGGTGCTTTTTAAAGCCCTGCAGCAGAGCTCTGGCTCGGAGGGACGGAGCCTGTTCAGAGCTATAAATCCCACAAGTTCCCACAGTTCCTGCTGGACACACTGTGCAGTCGGCTCTGCTAGATTCTCCAAAAATGATGTATAGGTACCAAATCAAACAATGACATCAATATACATTCATATTAAGTAAGCAAATAAACATAATGCCAGTTTGGATATTCTTTATGTATGTTTGTGTGTGGGTGGGTGTGGTCAGCTAGTGGCCAAATGCAGTATTGCAATTTTTATAATGGACCTCAAATGGAATCTGTAGCTTGCTCCTAAAATAACTGATTCCAATTAAAAACAGAATAATATGACTTGGGAGACTAAGCTTTAAGTTTTAAAACACCAGTAAAATTATTGCATTGTTATTGCACAGTACATAACTCCACATGTGTTCATTCATAGTTTTGATGCCTTCAGTGAGAATCTACCAATTTAAATAGTCAAGAAAATAAAGAAAACACATTGAATGAGAAGGTGTGTACAAACGTTTGGCCTGTACTGTACATACATATATATATGGTGGCTCTGTGACCCTCAAACCCAATTACACACTGCAGGATTTATATAGGGGGGGAAAGGCAGGATGGGGA
Organism: Denticeps clupeoides; assembly: GCF_900700375.1. Taxonomy (NCBI): domain Eukaryota; kingdom Metazoa; phylum Chordata; class Actinopteri; order Clupeiformes; family Denticipitidae; genus Denticeps; species Denticeps clupeoides. The sequence goes on from NC_041710.1 coordinate 3,700,380, forward strand.
ATTAGTCAGGCTGGTTCCTCCCCCCTGGAGGAGCTCTGAAATAAAACGGGAGAATGGAAAGAGTGAGTCACACTCTGCCTATGTCAAACCAAGCACGTCATCTGGACAAGCCTTCACGCTGACTCAGAAACACTCATATTCCATCCGCTGCATATTACAGATTCTCATTTTATCCTTAAAGATCTTTGTATTCCTTTCAAATAATATTTAGTCAGCCACCAATTGTGCAAGTTCTACCATTTAAAAAGATGAGAGAGGTCTGTAATTTTCATCACAGGTATACCTCAAGTATGAGAGACAAAATGAGAAAAAAACCCAGAAAATCACATCCTCTGATTTTTAAAGAATTTATTTGCAAATTATGGTGGAAAATTAGTATTTGGTCACTAACAAACAAGCAAGATTTCTGACTCTCACAGAACTATAACTTGTTCTGTAAAAGGCTCCTCTGTCCTGCACTCATTACCTGTATTAATGGCACCTGTTTGAACTCATTATCAGTATAAAAGACACCTGTCCACAACCTCAAATAGTCACACTCCAAACTCCGCTATGGCCAAGACCAAAGAGCTGTGTAAGGACACCAGAAACAAAATTGTAGACCTGCACAAGACTGGGAAGGTTGAATCTGCAATAGGTTAGCAGCTTGGTGTGAAGAAAGCTACTGTGGGAGCAATTATTAGAAAATGAAAGACATACAAAACCACTGTTAATCTCCCTCGATCTGGGGCTCCACGCAAGATCTCACCCGTGGGGTCAAAATGATTACAAGAACAGTGATCAAAAATCCCAGCACCACACAGGGGGACCTAGTGAATGACCTGCAGAGAACTGGGACCAAAGTAACAAAGGCTACCATCAGTAACACACTACTGCAGTGCCAGACATGTTCCCCTGGCTAAGCCAGTACATGTCCGGGCCCGTCTGAAGGTTGCTAGAGAGCATCTGGATGATCCAGAAGAGGATTGGGAAACCAAAACAGAACTTTTTGTTAAAAACTTGTCAAAAACTTGTTGTGTTTTGGTGGAGAAACAATGCTGAGTTGCATCCAAAGAACACCATACCTACTGTGTAGAATGGGGGTGAAAACATCATGCTTTGGGGGTGTTTTCTGCAAAGGGACCCGGACGACTGATCCGTGTAAAGGAAAGGACGAATGGGGCCATGTATCATGAGATTTTGAGTGAAAACCTCTTTCCATCAGCAAGGGCATTGGAGATGAAACATGGCTGGGTCTTTCAGCATGACAATGATCCCAAACACACCACCCGGGCAACAAAGGAGTGGCTTCGTAAGAAGCATTTCAAGGTTCTGGGGTGGCCTAGCCAGTCTCCAGATCTCAACCCCAAAACATCACTGCTCTAGAGGAGATCTGCAAGGAAGAATGGGCCAAAATATCAGCAACAGTGTGTGAAAACCAGAAAACGTTTGACCTACGTCATTGCCAACAAAGGGTATATAACAAAGTATTGAGATGAACTTTTGTTAGTGACCAAATACTAATTTTCCACCATAATTTGCAAATAAATTCTTTCAGAGACTGTGATTTTCTGGAGTTTTTCTCATTTTGTTTCTCATAGTTGAGATCCGCTGCGTCTCTCCACCCCCTATTATTAAGGAAATGTAATAAAAGTAATAAATTAATATCTATACATTTGAGTATCTGTAAGTACCGTCACACATTAGCCCTTTAAATCATTAAAATTTTAAATCGGATACATTTCAGAATGCATTTTATATCTTAAAGTTAAATTATGCAATGTTGTTCCTTCTTTGTATTGATTTAAGTCAGGATCCGGTCCAGAAGGGGCTACTCCGGATCCTGAGTTCGGACCGGAGTTTCATGTTGGGCCTGTGCTATATTTCCTGATTGTTTTCACCTGAGTATGATGGTATAAAGCTGCCCAGTTCGTGGCTGTTCACGTCAGGTCAATGATGCCCCCCCCCTGTCCTGTTCACCATGTCTTAATCCCCTGTTTGGTGATGTCCAACCATCGTTGCAGATCTCCTTCCTCGCCAGGTCAAGCCAGTGTGACAGTTTTAAGCCAGGATGATCAAACGTTTGCGTGACATGCGGCAATTATTCTCTTGCTATACTGATCATAAATATATTTTACAGCTGTCACACTTTCTGTTTACTTTCATAAGTGCTCAGTTGTTTCCTTAGCAACTTTATATGAGGGACATAATCACCCATATGATGTGTAAATCTGTTTGTATGCAGAAAGCCGTTCTTGTGCTTATTGGCGGATCATCTCAGCAAATCTTGGTTTGCTTGGCAGTTTCATTCTACACATCCCTGATGATCGATATCGTAGCTCTAAGCATGTGCAAATCATGTTGAAATGGAAACTGTGAAATGTCAAATCTAAAGACAACCATGACTGTCATTTTGCAATATTTTGTAAAGCAAAATATTGCAATATTTTGTAACTACTGATCGTAAGTCGCTCTGGATAAGGACGTCTGGTAAATGGTGTAAATGTAAAAATGTAATGTAAGTGTAAGTTGCTAATGTCATTGGATTTACACAAAATCCAATGACATCCAATGAAATATTGCAGCACAGCACACAGAAATGTGTCCTCTGTATTTAACCACCACCCTTGGTGAGCAGTGGGCAGCCATGAGAGGCGCCCGGGAAGCAGTGTGTGGGGATGGTGCTTTACTCAGTGGCACATTGGCGGTTTGGTATTCGAACTAGTAACCTTCTGATTACGGGGCCTCTTCCTTAGCCGCTAGGCCACCACTGCCCCTTAACACCTTAAACAGCCCACAAAATATCAGTCCCTTACAGGTGCTCTATATTTCCCAACCTGCTGGAGATGAAATCAGTTTAGCGGACAAACACAGAATGACAAACAACAACAATGCATCAAATTAAAAATTTAATTTGAAACACTTGTTCAGACTTCACTGCTCGCTCTGGGGTCAGGAAGGGTGGCTACTATGCACTCCCCTCGAGATGCATGCCCTTCACGCGTCTGGACCCTGATGGCCAGAAAACCGCCGGGAGCCCCGTCCTTCAACCTCACAGTGGCTTGTTAGTGATTTTGAGTGGAATGTTCCAGAACCTTCGGCTTGGCATATGAATGAGAAAGTGATTGTCATTGTGAAACAATGCAGCACAGCACACGGTGACACAACGAAATGTGCCCTCTGCTTTTAACCATCACCCTTAGTGAGCAGCGGGCAGTCATGACAGGCGCCCGGGGAGCAGTGTGTGGGGACGGCGCTTTGCTCAGTGGCACCTTGGTGGAAAGGGATTCGAACTGGCAACCTTCTCATTACAGGGCCGCTCCCTTAACTGCTAGACCACCACTGCCCTGAATTTGGGAATCCGGCATTGCCAACGACTGCAGCTGTATGTTGCAGTCATATGCAATGTTTCCTATTTCTTCCTGCACTGGCACAAGCAAAATGTCCTTACATACACAAAACACTTTCGTGTGACGGTGACGAGTCAATTAAACCAGTCAAATTACAGGCAAAGCTAGATCTCATCCTGCAGAGAGGCATTATTTTTCATTTGTGTTCCTGTGTCTATCAATGGTTGGTTCTGATATATGGTTGAAGGGTTGTTTAAACAGAACAACAATAAAATCATTTAAAATAATAATTAAATAAGATTTTTTTTTAAATCCCTGTCGCCCTTCCTATCATCCAAGGACAATAATTATTTAAGAACACAATGACATTATTTAGCCGCAAGTTGTTAATGCTTTAGGTCCCTCTGTGTTGGTCCATACACAGACATCCACCGGCCGGGGTCCCATCCTCCAGCAGTCAGTGAGACTTCCTCTTCACATCTCCACCCTGGCATTGGTTTGCATCTGAGAACCCTACATGTGAGGTGTCTGTAGGTTCTGCGGGCATGAACCATGTTTGAATGAATGAGTGAGGTGTCTGTTCATTCTGTTAAATGCACCATGTTTGAATGAATGAGTGAGGTTGCTGTAGGTTCTGTTTAATGCACCATGTTTGAATGAATGAGTGAGTGAGTGAGGTGGCTGTAGGGTCTGTTTTAATGCACCATGTTTGAATGAATGAGCGCGGTTGCTGTAGGTTCTGTTTAATGCACCATGTTTGAATGAATGAGTGAGTGAGTGAGGTGGCTGTAGGGTCTGTTTTAATACACCATGTTTGAATGAATGAGTGAGGTGTCTGCACGTTCTTTTTAATGCACCATGTTTGAATGAATGAGTGAGGTGTCTGTAGGTTCTGTTTAATGCACCATGTTTGAATGAATGAGTGAGGTGTCTGTAGGTTCTGTTTAATGCACCATGTTTGAATGAATGAGCGCGGAGGCTGTAGGCTCTGTTCATTGCACCGTTTTTTTTCTTATGCAATTTGCTGTATTGATGCCCGCAGCCTCAGCTCTAGTGGTGCCGATTCATTCATGTAGGCATTTGTATGCTGTGATTATTCAGAGTTTTACTGTCTTTGGCGTGGTCTGCATCTCAATTACTCTCCTCTGCTCCTCATCAGTGTCGCTTCCATTTGTCTGAGTGCAAGATGTTGTTGACCTTGTCAAGGCAAAAGCTTTCCTTTCTCTGACACAGCAACACCCAAAATCTTCAGACATATTGAACATTACTCAACAATGGAAGAAAACATTGGAATTTACAGTATGTTGGAAAGATGCACAGGACCCATTTACATAGAGAAGATGGGGGCAGGAACTTCAGAGTTCAGCACACAGTGGACACACCTGACTGACAAGTAAAAGGACTCTTTTATTTCATTTTGTGAATGATGGCCTCTTTTGCCCGGCCCTAGATAGGGAGAATTTGAGTCTGGTTGGCGATCTATTCAGAGTCCATCTCGTGCATTTCCTTAATAATAGGGGGTGGAGAGACGCAGCGGATCAGTGCTGTGCCACTACAGCTGGTGACCGTGCACTCTGGCCTTTTCCTGTTTATCCCGAGCAAACACTGCGTCAGAAGCGGCGGCGGCCGCCTCCCCCACCTCGCACCGTCCATGCAGCTGCTCCCCACGCCGCACGTCTGATTATCGAGGGGACAAAATCAATCAGGCCCTCTGCCATTAAATTAGTTCAATCATTCAGTCGTTGCAGCCTGAAAAAGCCTCAGTCAGCTCCATCGGGAGGAAGGAGATGTGGAATGAAGATGAGGAGGAAAGCGGCCACTTTAGGATGGGTGACATCGGAATGTCATTCGGAAGGGCATTCGGTTTATTCTCTTCCCGCTCGTGAATTACAGAGATGGCACCCATGTTCCCAAGGCAGCGATGCGATGGAGGTGTGCCGATGAGCTGAGTGAGATGAGATGAATTCACATTCACATGTGCAGAGCTGTGTTGAACATGAAACTTTGATTATATGCACGATATGTTGTGTTTGTCAATGCATTAAAAATTCATTTTTCCTCCCAGCTAGTTGCGCTGTACAATGCACAGTTGTCAGACATTGCGAAACATTGTAAAATGTGAAGAATCATGTCACTGGGGCAGAATAAATGAAGATTACGCAATTGCAGGGGAAACGTTGAACAAACCAGTAGAAGACATCTGACCATTATCTCCAATAGGTACCTCTTTGCTCGATTCAATCCTTTTTAGTTTTATGCAGAATTATGTGGATTTTATGTGGAATTATTTGTATATGCATCACATATATGCTTCCTTATGCTTAGCATGTTTTTAATATTGTTGGCCAGAGCCCCACCAGTATTCTGTGCCTTCTGAAAGCTCTCATTTCTGTACGTTACGCCAAACCTGCATGCTTTTGAAGGCATTGCAGCGTCAACATGCACTCCACACCTTGTTGCCTGGTTGGACGCCTTCCTCACACACTGTAAAAATACCTCTGCTCACTGTTTGCTCTGCTGCCGTTGTCCTTTGTTGCCCACCCTTTGTGTGACTCTGCAGCATCTCTTGTACTTTAAGGTAAGAATCGATGCAATTACCCGCCCTCCTCACTGTGTGAACAGTCCCATTCAGCCTCTCTCACTCTCTCTCTCTCCCTGCCGGGATGGAACTGGCTTTAGAGAGGAAAGGCGAAAATAAAACTCTCCCAGTTGGTAGTTAATGAGCAGAATCCCCCACGTTGGGGACTTGTTGATGCGTTCGAATGCTGAGATGAATCATTCTGCGTCCTGCTGAGTTAACCCCATCCTCTCTGTAGCTTTCATGGGGACTCGTTGTGCAATAATTGCAGTGGACTTAACTCACTAATGCGGATGTTTCCATGCAATTAAAACTGCATTAGAACCAAAAAAAAAAGTATCGGATTGAAATGAATGCCTGTAGTCCCTTTTTGTGGCTTTAGAACAGGGGCTCTTTTAAGCTCAGTGGCACATTTGACATTCAAAATTTGTGAGAAGGGTCCGGCCAGCACCAGATGCAAACATAAAAAAATGTCACTTTTCATTTTAAGTGGGAACCGTGTTGCTTATCAGCCTCCATTTCAGGGGAAAGGCTCGCTAAACTAAGAAAGAAAAGGAAATGAGTGCGTCGGATGTAACTAGTTGAATGTTGCATGTTGAGGTGTGCGTTACATGGGGGTTAAACAGAGTTTAGTGTAGATGGGCGGTTAGCCGTGTTGTAAATGGCCGTGTTGTACTGTTGACTTTCGGCTACCAGCTTGTACAAATAAAATGCTCTTATTCCAGCCAGAAAGCTCGGCACATTATTCAAATGTGCGCATGCAAACAGCTCTTTTACTCGGTCAAGAATATACAGTACAGGCCAAAGGTTTGGACCCACCTTCTCATTCAATGTGTTTTCTTTATTTTCATGACCATTTACGTTGGTAGATTCTAACTGAAGGCATCAAAACTATGAATGAACACATGTGGAGTTATGTACTTAACAAAAAAGGTGAAATAACTGAAAACATGTTTTATATTCTAGTTTCTTTGCTCTGGTTACTGCTTTGTACATTCTCTCGATGAGCTTCAAGAGGTCTGTGTACTATGAACCAGAAGACCCGGGTTCGAATCCCACTTACTACCATTGTGTCCCTGAGCAAGACACTTAACCCTGAGTTGCTCCAGGGGGGGACTGTCCCTGTAAATACTGATTGTAAGTCGCTCTGGGTAAGGGCGTCTGATAAATGCTGTAAATGTAATGTAAATGATGGTTAAATACAGAGGTCACATTTCACTGTGTCACCGTGTGCTGTGCTGCAGTGTTTCACAATGACAATCACTTCATAAAAAGACAATCATAATCATGTAATTAGTTTTACTTTTATTGACTGAGGCAGTCGGCTGGTCATGTAGATCAGTGCATTGACAGTGTTAAAATATGATTTACAACAGTGTATAGAGCTGATGGTGGTTTTGTGGTAGATGTGAGAAATGGTGCCGTTCTTTCTCTTCACAAAATCCCCAGCTTTTCTCCCTTCTTCCCTCGCTGACCTTTAAGGGACAGAAAATAAATGCGACTTCGATCTCACTTTTCCCCGCCTCCCTTCGATGACAAATCCGTGACTAAGGCGACGTGCATTTGTCACACGGAACCCGTGACTATCACAAATGCGAGAAGGCAGGACCCACTGGCTTCTGGCTCGGAGCACCTGGGCCATTTTCTAGAAACACTTTCATATACTTTAAACACCACCCATTCGGCTGCATTCGCTATTCGCCGGTCTCGTTCTACCCAGCGCGGCGTCGCTGCAGCTGCCTCACTCTCAGCATGTCTGCGAATGCGTCGTGCCACATCAACCCCCCCCCAATTAACCGATGGAGCAGAGTCTGTAATTGCAAAACCGCGATTTCGGTTCGATTTCGATATATGGTTCAGCCCTACCATCAGCCATTCAGGCAGGGGGGGGGGCGTGGCCTGGCTACTTAGCCACACTGGAAGGCGTTGGACAGCCAGCATGCTTTGCTCTTCGCGTTGGCTACTCGGACCTTGTGAGATTTTCCGTTACACCATGTCCTGCCGTTTATGTTACTGTAGACCAGAAAGTAGCAGAGCGAGTCAGGGCTTCGTTTACAGCACTGCCCCATATTTTATCTCCATCGTTCAATATTGATCAGATTAACTCTATAGCAAACAGTGCACCATTCCAAGTTCAGAAGGGTGTTACGATGATAGAAAAGTTACAAATCGTCTGTGCTTGTTGAAGGACTGACCCACCTCAATAATTATCTTTCCATTAAAAGATCAGCTCCAGTGCAAATGGCAGGTGGCCAGAGCCGAAGCATTAAAAGTGACATTCTGCATGAGCCCGGGGGACCTGTAATTTTATTAGACCCCCACGGGTATAGCCATGGAGAGACAGGAACGCAAAACAAAGGCATGTAGGACCATGGTGTAGTTTTCATAGCAATGGCACTATATATATATATATATATATATATGTGTGTATTTGCTCGTCCAAATTTAAAACATTCTCCATTGGAGACGAGAATGGAGATGTTTTAAATTTGGATGACGCAATATATAACCCAGAATAACCAAGTGAAAAAAGCATCACAGCGTCCATGGTTTCCCTTGGCCCAGTGAGCTGAGGATAGTTCTAGCTAAAGCGTGTAGTATGGTCGCCCAGTATGGTTACCATGGAAACAGAGTCCTTCACTTTGTCCAAATGGAAACTGCTGTCAGCAAAACTCCCATTTCGGAGAAGTTTACCTGCAACGTGGGCGTTTGCGTTTGCAGATGCTTCGATGTTGCAATCGAGCAGAATGAGCATTCCGGTTAAAAAAAAAAATGTTAAAGTGGAAATGTTTTCTGTCATTGTGATACACAGCAAGCACCTCACACGGTGACACTATGAAATGTGTCCCCTGACTTTAACCATCACCCTTGGTGAGCAGTGGGCAGCCATGATAGGCGCCCGGGGAGCAGTGTGTGGGGACGGGACCTCAGTGGCACCTTGGATACCTTATACTATACTATATTATATTATATATAAACACAATAAAGCACAAAGAAATACATGTTTTTTTGTGCAGAGCACCTCCCTAAACAATCCCAGGTAAGAATGCTTATGCTTTGAAGACTCACCAGCACATGGTGAACTTGTCTCAGGTATATATCAGAAAACAGGGCATCACCAAACCAGCAACCTCCACCGAACTGTTGTCACCAGGTGACAGTTTATCTCTTGGTACTATTTTATGTCTCTTGGGGCCAATACAGGCTCTCAAAGACCCAACTGAGAAGCTTCAGAGGTTGCTCTCAGCCAATCACGACAGTAGTAATAATTATATACTTTATGTCAAAAATGATTGATGGCATTTCTGTATGAGGAAAAAGCGCGTTATTTATGACCATCTACCCTTCTACATTCTCCCCTTCTCCACTGGACAGTGGACACTGTGCGCGTAATTTATGGCCTTCTCCCTTTTCTGCCTTCTCCATCGGACCCTGCGCGTAATTTATGACCTCCTTCCCTTCTCCCTGACCCTTCTCTAACCCAACCCATACATATGGCTAATGTGTTGTGTGTGTGTGTGTGTTTACCACGGTTGCATAGGGTAATAAAAGAGGCGTAGGATGTCTCTGAACAGAGTACAACAGATTCTGTTACAATGGGGAGCCCACTTGGTGCAGCTATGAAGAGACGTATTACGCCTACGCCTGTTACAAACAGGATAGTTTGTGATACACCATTTGCGCCAAAAAGGAGAAGGCCACGATCCTTGGTGAGTTTTCTTCAGAACCCTGGTGGCTGTGAAGAATACGAATGGATGTTATCCGATGGACGTGTCGGCGGTTATATTTTTGACAAGAAGGAGCGTCATGTGAGACTGTACTCGGTGGACACGGACCAGGAGTATACACCGGACGACCAATTGTGTGTGTCGTTTTATGCTGAAGACTGGTGTTTGTTCAAGAATAACGGGTGGAAAAAGATTGAAGATGTAAATACGGGGCCTTTCTACATATCGTGGACCGGTGCTACGGATCAAAACCACTACTACATGTGTGGTGGATGTCAAGAGCAGAAATCAGAGTCTTACATTTACGTGTGTAGTGGTAAGAATGTCAGTCGTGTGGTGCCTGACTGTGAACGCCGTGTGTATGGATCGCCAAAGGATGTGAAAGTGATGTACCCGTGGTGTGATGTGGCCATACTCCACAACGTCTTCAAGAAGATTGACAGATTGTTTAAATGGAGCGAGATTTTGGCCGGATACAACGAAATCAGGGTGTGTCTTTTTCATGGGGAGGCGGAGTGTGACAATGCCACGTCACACCCTGAACCACCCCCCACACCGGCTAACCATTAAAAAGCAGAACAGGACCTCAGACCCCTAACACAATCTGGGTGATCACAGGTTCTGTCAAGTCATGGCTGTTAGACTGAATGGTGCATCTGATGCTGTTGAAGACTGTTGTTGGATCGACAAACTGGGTGACAGTCTGGGGTTGCAGAATTTGACATACATGCCTGGACCATTGGTAGACAACCCGTCGTTGCAAACCTCTGATGAGAAGCCACCACCGGCTGCGACACATGTGGGCGATGTCTCAAACCCATGGGATGGCGACGAATTGACTAGTTCCACACTAAAAGCTTTTAAAACCATAAAGTTTTGCGTGTGCAGAATCCTTCAAAACATTATCGTACGACTGCTGCGGGAAACCTGTTATGGATGCATGGTGGACCATCCGAGTCAGACCCAACACCCGTGTCTCTATGAGCCGGAGGGATATTTCTACATTACCAACATGGACAAGATAAAGCAGAGACTTTTCCAGCCTGAGACGCACCACCTCATCACAAACGTTCTAACAGCGTGCGGCCTCTACGTACATCCTCAGAAAATCAACGGTGCTGTGGGGGCGCTGGCCTACGAATTAGAAGATGAACCTTTCTTTTTCCAGAGGCTGGATCAGATGACTGAGAGACTTGCTGACTCACAAAGTGCTGATGTAATTTATGAAGCGCTAAAGAGCTGGGGTGAGAAGACTGTTCTGTAAACATGGGTTTCAGTCTGTCAAAAGATTTGTTAAATCTGAAAATGTCATGATGAATGTTTATACCTTATTGAGAGTGATTTAGACGTATGTGTGAAATTTTTACATTACCTCGACAACGCATAATTTGAAAATAAATAATGTGTGGCCAAAATAGAATGTGTCATTATTTCACGAAGCAACCATCATGACTGACCTTTTAAAAAAATACTACTATACGCCAGACAGCGAGGGCTCCTTCGGTGGTAAAACAAGGTTAAAAGATGCCGTGTTTAAAAATACAGGGGTCAGGTTGTCTAATAAGACGGTTTCTGACTGGTTATCAGGGGAGGATGCATACACGTTACACAAACCAGCGCGTTTAAAATACAAGCGGAATAGAGTCGTGGTGTATGGTATAGACAAACAATTCCAAGCAGATCTTGTTGACATGTCTATGTATTCAAAGGAAAACGATGGTTATAAATTCATGTTAACGTGTATAGATGTTTTTAGTAAACATGCGTGGGGTCGTATTTTAAAAAACAAGACCGGAGCTGAGGTGACTAGAGCATTTGAAACTATTCTAAAGGAAGGACGAGTACCTCAAAAATTACAGACCGATCGAGGAAAGGAGTTTTTCAACAAAGGATTTCAAAATCTAATGAGAAAACACAGCATCACCCATTTTGCCACAGGTAGCGAATTAAAGGCAAGCGTTATCGAACGTTTTAACAGGACTATTAAGGGTAGAATGTGGCGATATCTGACATCGGTCAATTCTAAAAGGTATATAGACGTACTTCCTGATTTAATAAAATCATACAATGCAAGCTACCATCGTAGCATTAAAATGAAACCTGCACAGGTCTGCTCTACAAATGAAGCACGAGTGTTTCAGTCATTGTACGGTGTGAACGATGCGAAGCAGAAAAATGTTACGTTCAATTACAAAACAGGCGACGTTGTAAGAATTTCTAAAGCAAGAGGTGCATTCACAAAAGGATATGAACAAAACTTCACAGATGAATTCTTTACTATATCAGCATGTATCCCGCGTAATCCACCGGTCTACAAATTGGTAGATTATGACGGCGATATAATAGACGGTACCTTTTATGAAGAAGAATTGCAAAAGATCAGACTAATCAGTAATAAACCGTTTAAAGTTGAGAAAATTTTGGAAAGGAAGAACATGGGGAAAAGACGCATGGTCTTTGTGAAGTGGTTGGGGTGGCCTGAAAAATTTAACTCTTGGGTTGATGAAAAAGACGTAGTAGATGTTTAAATAGTTTGTTCCAGAATCAGTCTTTCATTCACGATAAAACAACGCCATGGGGGACGAAGGCTTTTATGTAACCCTGCCGTGTAATGCCTCACAGAGCGTATATCCTGATAATACCATATCAAAGTATAGGACCAAACTCGCGAAACCTATTATTTTAAAGGGCGATTGGGAAGTAGCGCTGATTGAATTCCAGTACCCGCGATCATGGCCGACTTTTGGAGAGGATGACAAAATCATCTTTTTGACTAATAATATAACAGGGGAGAGATTGGATGTTACAATACGCGTAGGTTATTACACAAGCATTACAGACATAGTCAAAGAGATAAGCGGCTATACCAGGGTACACGGCGTTACATTTGGTTATGATGACCTTATTAATAAGGTTTATGTCTATTCGAACAAACCTGTCACCATAGCGATATCAGGCAAGCTTAGGATTATTTTAGGATTTAAGAATAACGAATTTTTTGACGCAAGCATTACTGTGGATCCGTTGAGTCGAGCATATGCATCATATCCGGCCGACCTGTATGGTGGCGAATATAGCCTTTTTGTCTATACAGACTTTATAGAATATCAGGCGGTGGGTGACTATTTTGTACCCCTTCTACGATGTGTACATATAACCGGGAAAAACAAAGAGTTTGTCACAGTCAAGTATGACAGAGCGCACTACGTACGTGTTTCGAAATCACACATCAGCGATATAGCTGTAGAAGTGAAATCAGATCAGAATTGTGTCATACCATTTAAGTACGGCAAGGTGGTTACAAAACTACACTTCAGACCCACGAAGCAATCTCAAAGAATTTGAGAAACTATGAAGGCTTTTAATCCGTACACGATAGACCCTCATCGTTATGTGACGTATTATCAAAACCAAGCTGGGGGTGGGATTCCAGGTTTTTATGGCGCCCCTTCCATGTACGGCGCAGGGCTTGGCGGTATTTTCCGAGGTCTTTTCCGAATGGCACTACCGCTATTGAAAAAAGGTTTCGCTATAGCAAAACCCCATCTAAAATCGGCGGCAAAGAACATTGTTACCGATGTAGTAACGAATGTCATGAGACCTAGACAAAATGATGTTGGACAAGATGGTTCAGGTATGATGGTAATGAACAGGCGATATGAACACAAACCGCCGGGTGTAAAACGAATCACACATGGCAAGAAAAGCAATGTAAAGAAGAAACAAAACTCAGTGTCTAAAAGAAACTCGAGGGGTAAACAACGCATGCATGAGTATCGGACTAAAAGAAATTTAAAAAACATCTTTTAGTCATGGCGTTAATACACGGGATGTCCGATGAATGCGTAAAGTCAGAGTTGGATTTGTTTACAGTCCCCATGACGCAGTTGTCTATAGAAAAAAGTACATACATCGAAGTGCCGCCTATCTCGGCACTGACTGACTCGGCACCCCTGGAGTTTTTCATAGCTGGAAACGGTGAAGACTATATTGATTTAAACAATACACTTTTATACACAAGACTCAAGATCACTAAACCGGACGGCACCGATGTAGATGAGGGGGCACCAGTCGGCTTGGTTAATTACCCCGGAGCTACAATATTTTCACAGGTCGACGTATCCCTGGGGGATCGGCTGATCTCACAGAGTTCAAATACTTACCCGTACAGAAGTATTGTTGAATGTTTGATAAATTATGACCGTCATGCGTTAGAAACGCTTTTCTCAGCGGGCCTATTTTACAAGGATACTGCGGGTCATATGGATACTGCGGATCCGGCTGGAGCAAACCGGGGGTTGAACAAGAGGGCCGCATTCACTAATGCTAGTAGCGTTGTTGAATTATTATCTCCCATACACAGCGATATCTTTTTTCAAGAAAAACTCATGTTGAACGGCGTTGATATAAAAATTCGATTAACACGTGCTAAAGATGAATTTTGCTTAATGCGCAGTGACAATTTGGGTTATAAAATTAACATACTGGCAGCGTCCATGTTTGTTAAAAAGGTTTCAGTGTCACCCGCTGTCAGGTTGGGACACGCGCAGGCATTACTCACAGCAACAGCTAAATACCCTATCGACAGGGTATACTTAAAAAATTTCTCAGTGCCCGCCGGAACACGCGTCGCTAATCAGGAAAACCTGTTTTTGGGGACACTACCAAAAGCCATTGTGATTGGGATGGTTGATAATGACGCATTTTCAGGATCTTATGCTAAAAACCCTTTTGCATTCAAACATTATGATTTAGAATTCCTAGCAGTGTATGTGGACGGACAGCAATTCCCTGCCAAGCCGTTTCAACCACAGTACATAGAAGGTTCTGCTATAAGAGAGTTTTATCAGTTGGCGTTATCAACCGGCAGACATCTAAAAAATCGGGCGTTGTCTATCGACAGAGAGGATTTCTTGAACGGTTACACACTCTACGCTTTTAACCTCACGCCGGACGAAGAATGCAGCCAACACATGTCGTTAATTAGATCAGGGAACATCAGATTGGAAATGCGTTTTAGACAACCGCTTCGAAACACTATCAATTTAATAGTTTACGCTATATTTGATAGCATGATTGAAGTGTCCAATCGCAGGCAGATTCTTGTGGACCACTACTGAATTAATGAACACCGTACAACTATTAAATATTATGGACAAAATCTCCACAAACACGTGTTTTTTAGGCGTACTGCCGTCCGACCAATTACCCAAAAGACCTGTGGCAACATTACCAGCATCTGTGATAATTAACACACACAGTTCGGACCAACCGGGTGAACACTGGTTAGCTGTGTACATAACTGAAGACCGCGTCGGTTGTTTTTTTGACAGTTTTGGAAACAGACCAGACAGCAAGATGTTTCCGTCAACCGTTTATAAATTTCTAAAAACTACATGTTACAATGTACAATTTTCAAATAAACAGGTTCAGGATTTATCATCGGTTACGTGCGGCGAACACTGTGTATTCTTTCTCTACCACATGTCAAAGGGTTTGAGCTATGAAGATGTTTTATCTAAATATTCCAATGACTTGACTAAAAATGATAAAAAGGTCTCGCTATTTGTGAAAAAACTACACCCGCATGTCTATAATTGTGATATGTTTAAAAACTCTCAATGTATACAATCTGGTGAGGTGTTTATGAAAAAATCTTATTCTAAATAAATGAGTCGAAAAACAAATATATGTATCATCAAGTTTGTTTATTGTCATCGCATGTTCAAACACGTTTTAAACAAGACTGTATACACTTTTTAAAAATGTAACCATGCGCTTGTATCTAAACGTGGCGATGAAAACACGGGTGGTTCTGAATCACCATCATCAACACGGGTGGTAAAAGTCTTGTTAATGTTTTTAAATGAATTGACCTCATCTTTAACACGTCTGTTTGGAACCGTAGAAAGAGGTATGTTCAACATTGCTATAGCACTCAGAATTCACGCCACCCCTCGGGTCTCCTATGAGGATTCATAGATTGAGACGTGGTAACGTTCTTAACCAAATCGAAAATGTGAGATCCTGGAATGATCGTACCGTTGAAAACAAATTCGCCATCTTTACCCCATGCAGCAACCCCCTGTGATTTCATCATTTTTTCTAATATATACCGGACATTCCTTTTACTTCTCTGCGGTACATTTTGTAAAACCTCTTTAACCGTAGCGTCGTCATCAACGGTCGTTGCTTCTGTGGGTGATGTCTGTACATTTTCAGATGCCTGTGGTAGGTTAAGCGTTATCGATTTAGTCTCATGATCACCCTGCTTAACCACCGATATATACCTCTGCAAGAGTGTCGAGTATAATTTGGCTTTTTCATAATCCCCCAAATCAGTTCTGTCCAAAACACTTTTTATCGATGCATCCAAATCATTTTCCGCGCGTTGTCTCAGAGGTATAGGTGCACCATCGTATTTTAACCTGTCCAGCTGTCGCTGGGGTACCAAATACATCCTTTCAGCGTGTTCCATTAGCCCCCCTGTCTTGACGCTATTAAACTGCTTATAAAGGGAACTGCGACGCTTAACAGAGGTAAAAGGAACCCGCCCTCTTGATTGATCACATATTTCTTTCTTAACACACCAATTTTTTTATCGGCTATGAATTTTATAGCTTTTTTTCTTTTTTTCCAACTTTTTATATTGTGACTTTGTCAATGGTATTGTACCGCTGAGCACATTCAAAGCCACTTCGCATAAGGTTAGAATCAACTCATTCGAAGATTCTTGTAAAATGAGACGTCTCTGTATCGGCTTAGCCTTAAGTAAGAGTTTTAGAAGCGGCAGATTTCTATAAAGACGATTAGACATATCAGCGTCTAAACTCTTTTTTTCTGAACATAGACCACCGGATACTCTGAAAGCAGATCCGTTCTGAGACGAAGTGTGTCAGGTGTTCTAGATTTATAATCAATCATGAGGTAGCCAAAGGGTTTTTCAGTAGCGTTTTTAAAACATTCAAGGAAGAATTTGGTATTACCCGGATACATCTGTCTCGCTAATACAGCAATCTGTGTATTGTCTCTTGGGTTTTTGAAAAGTATTAGGTAATTTGTGTTTAAACTGATTGTTCTGCTGGATTTCCCCTGAAAAAACAAATTCTGAACCATGTAGATAGCGCTGAGATTTCTATGATGCACGTATTGTGTAAACACTTTTTCAACCTGCTTATTGCCACTCGCAACATCCATTAAGTCATCGATAATTAATAGCGATGGTTTGGTCGGCGGCAAGAGTTGGTCGTCCGATAGTGTGTCAGGAATACCTTGTATAAAATTAATATTCCTAATTTTTAACAACTCGTCATAAAGAGGTTGCCAGCAGTCGTAAATGTAGACAATGTTTTCAATCGTTGTAGATATTAAGCGGTCGGCATCGGCTATTAACGCTTTCACAAAAAACGTCTTTCCAGAGTTTGATGGTCCGCTTACTATACACGAGAACGGATGTTGCAATCTGAGATCGAATCCTGAGATGACACACATAAATTTTTATTGTAGAAAATAACACACATGCATATAATAGCATAAAAATACAAATATAAACATACAAATGTCACAGACATATTGAAAAAATCACACATATGCAAATAATGCAAACATCCATATATACAATATGTTACAAACATGTTGAAAATCACACAGATACAAATAATAGAAAACTGTACATATATACAGATGTTACAGACATAAAAAAAAAAAAAAAAAAAATGTTTTATTTACATATTTACCTGTGACATCTCTCAAAGTCATCTTGTGTCAATACCCATAGGGGAGCGTCGTAAAGTCTGGGAGCAGGACTCGTTTGTTGTACACAACTTTGAACCTTTTGACATCTGATTTGTTATGTAATGTGAGGTGTCTTTTATTCCTGGTAATTGTGTTTGTGCGTGTTAAAACATGTTGCGACCGGTCTCCATCTATTACATAGCTGTTAACCAAATCAACCAGAGAGCGTAGATTTACAGCTTTTGAATTTTCAGCATTGAGAGTGATACCCTTGGCCTTCATGGATGTCTTACCGTTAGCGGTGATGTAACCATATGTTTTCGGACCGCCTGAACAAAATTCTGTAATGTAATCCCCGGGGCCTACCTCGTCAGTAAGATCGCCCAGATATGGACCTAGGGGTGGCTCCCAGTCACCATCTTTTGAGACAAAGATTAGACTGTCTGTGTCGCTGTACAGCAGCCGATCACCCAATTTCTCCATCACAGAATATAATTCTAGGCGTGCATGAGCCGTTGTAAACGCTCCAAGAAACACATTAATGTCACGCATTTGAGCGCCATAACCGTCTGCATAACGCCACTGAACCAATGCCACTTCGTCCGAGACAAATGCAAAATGTGTGATTTCACGACCGCCCCCAAAAATGTATCGCGAAAAGTCGTCAGGATCTTTCAACAACTCTGTGTATGGAAGGTTTTCCCGCATTGAAAATCGGCCCCAAAGTGAGTTCAATAGGAGTTTGTTAATATTTCTCCTTGCAGGGTTTGAACAGATTTTTTCAGGATTCAGACGGATACCCTGTTTTTGAAAATAATCTTCAATGTATGCATGCTTTTCAACATCCGTCACAACCCCCGGCGGGTACCCACTGGCTTCCTGCTTGTATTGTAGAAACGTTTTCACATAATCTGCAAACAACGTTTCTGATCTTTGTTCAAAATGCCACACTTCATGAATCTCTGCCAAAACATAGCCCATCTGTACAGCTTTCATCAATTCAATGCTGACCCAACAACCCGAAAGAGATCTCTCGCCGTCAGTATGAGTACATGGTGACGCTTGATTCTCAAGATGACAACATGTTCTACAAAGCGGGAACATTAGTTTGCCGCCGCATCGGTATGGCAACACAGGGTGTAAGAGACCACGTGGCGGGTACACCGTTGCTTTAACCAACCCATAGTAATTTTCGAGACTATCAAAGTCTTTCAAAATGATCTGTGGGTGGCCGATCGGATATTCCTTTGATGATTGACAAAACGGGTAGAGACTGGTGAAATCAAAGTAACGAATTTTTTCACCGTCCGATGTTTTGTGATAGAGTTTGTACGCATTCGTTCGACCGCCAAAGAGGCTGTCTCTCGGCTTTAGACGACTGGGGTGTGCATATGTCGACATGAACTCTATGACTGATGGTTCGACCTGTTTTAAACGACGCCACTGGCACTCCCACATAACTTCGACTTTTAAGCCGTACACCTTGGTGAGGGTTTCAATCTTATCATCAAATTGCCTTCTTAAAACACTGTACGGGAGCCTTGACAAAGGATGAGTCTGGGTGGGTGTGTATTTACAATCATGTCCGTGATGCATACACCCATTAAATTCTAAACCGTATTTACGACCATTTTTTTCATAATAGCCGTCAAGACAGTATTTCCCAACCACAACCTCACCCTCTGTCAGAGCGTGTTGGATGTGCACATGCCTGGTTGTTTTGACATATTCCAGCCATTCGATGCTAATGTCTGAAAATGCCTTGTTTTGGCTTGTGTACGCGTTGTTATGTGTAAGAGCGAGTGTATCACGCGGTAGGTAGTGTGTTTTGTATACAGCCATGCAGCACGACGCCAACGTGGTTTGACCAAAAGGGTCTAGACCCGTGCATTCTATGAACTCGTCACGGTATTTCAGACACGCCTCTCTTAACA
Organism: Denticeps clupeoides; assembly: GCF_900700375.1. Classification (NCBI taxonomy): domain Eukaryota; kingdom Metazoa; phylum Chordata; class Actinopteri; order Clupeiformes; family Denticipitidae; genus Denticeps; species Denticeps clupeoides. Next base: position 3,719,683 of record NC_041710.1, read on the forward strand.
GCACGACGTCGTTTCGACCGTAGAAACGGAGTTCCTTCTGAAAATCAAAAACACCGCACGCTGATTCGTTGTACCAGTCATCAAATTCACGTCTGCCAGCATTGGACATGTTGTCATATCCATAAAAGGTCTTATCCGGGTATGGGCCTATGTAATGGCTGTTTGAGCGTGTGTTAAACTTGTGTGGGAAATAACCCTTTTCTGTGGTGGTGAGATTTAACGCAGCTGTTGTTTTTGCCAGACTCATCGGTAGAAAAGAATAGCTGTCGATAAAACGCTGTTTAAAACATGCATCATACATGAATATCAGACGGCATCCAGTCATTGTCACATCTAGTTTGATCCCGTTTTTGGAGTAATATTCCAAAAGTATGAAATTATCAAACCCTGCAGCGTTGTGTGCTAAAAATGTGAAACCGTTGAACCTCGGTCGACGGAGCCAATTCACAAATTCACGCACACACCCGTCACCCTCAGCCGTGAACTCCACACCTGTAAATGTAATTGCGCAAACAAAATTTGCATGATGTTTGCCGTTCTCGAAACGTGTTTCAAAATCAAAAAAAATGTAGTGGTTGTTTGTCTCCTTCAATCTAATGGGTTGTATGAAGCATTCATGCTTAGCGTCTGGAATCAGTTCTTCACGACAATGAACACAGTGTGGTGTCGGACACGTGTGTGGTTTGGGTTTTTTAACACTAACGTGGTAACGCCTGTTACAATTCTTACAAAATTTTGTAAGATCACAATTTGACGCCACCACGCCAGGATCGCTCTTCATAGGACGCGGCTGTTTATGTTTGTCAAAACAATAATCAGACTTGCAAAACCTCCCACAAGACGAGCAATATCTCGAACCTGTGACCCTTGAAGGGCATCCGGGGTCGTTACAAACATCACACCTGTATTTGCAACCATGCTCTCGGAACGAAGTGTAACCGGCATAGCAGAATTCACAGACATACGGCACCCCCATGAACGCCTTGAGGTTTAATATTCCGTAGTAATGGCTGTCGTGTATGTATAAAAAGGCTGTTTTTGTATGCGGTACAGTGCTAGTTTGAAATTTCTGCAACACCCCTACGTCTGATCTGTAAAAGATCACAATCTTGATGTCCAATAAGCTCTCAAATTTTGGAACATCATTAAAGCCGACTTTATGGTGAATAGGTAGTCCACACCGTGTCTGAAATGTGGCAGCCAATTTTTCTAAATAAGCTGTTGGTTTCTCAGGGTTTACAAAATTTGCCAGGCATATCGCGAAGCACAATTGGTTTGTGACATTAACGGGGCAGAACAGATTCATCCTGTTCTTGCTTATTATCTGATCATGAGCCAAATCACGCAATTTACGCCGTGCGCCCCCATCACGACCTCTAGCGATTGAAACAGTCAGGTGTAGTGTCTCATCGCACATGATTTTTTTATTGCTTTGGATTATTTTTTCGATGGCGTCCATCAGAATTTCATACGAATGGTTATTCGCGGGTGAAAGGATCGCATTAACATCTGAAACCAGGGTATCGCCACTCAGTGCGACGTCGAAAACACCGCTCTGTCCGGCCAGTGTGTGTGAGAATTTTACGATGTCTTTGAATACATCGTGGATGTGTGAAATATATGATGTTATGTCGCTGCTCGAAACGGATCTGAAATTAATATCACGACGCAGTACCACCCCATTGAACCGTGGTTTATGTGTAACATGATACCCGTCTATCACAGCATGCCTTATCGACGATCCTTCTAAGGATACTGGATCAGATTCAGCACCACAACCATTTTGAATTTGATGTAAAACATTATTAAACATCTCAATTTCCCCCCATGTCTCGACGTTTAACATGTCGTGTAGTGTTTTATTAAAATTGTCCACTGCATCACCACCAATACATTGACGTTTAGACGACTCCATTATGGTTGACAACAAGGTTTAAAACACCACTTACACACGTGAAATGCCACTTAAACGCAACAAAACCGTTGATAACGATGACCAATCAACACGCTTCAGATCTGATGTATGTTCTACAGCTTTGGCTATAATCCCCACAGTACTAATCAACTTTTCTTGCAAGTCATACACCTTAACAATGTTATCTAATACCTGTTTAAGGCATACACAGCATTCAGAATGATTAGAAAACCGCCGGTACCTCTGTGGGTCGATGTGGTTTGGTTCTGTTTGCGTAGCGATGTCTGATCTGGCAAAATCTACAGCATCCCACGCTTTGTAATCCGCGTTGGTCCAATCGGTGACAAAGTCGAGATCAACGTTTACGGGGATTCTACCTGTAACAAAATCACACGATGTTAAAATTTAATATTTCATTAAAATAACGATTGCGTTAAAACCATGTAAATACACACCTTCTGGCTTTTCCGGGAGCTTGAAAGCTGTTTTCGTCTTCTTTCCTGATAGTTTTATCAAACCTGATTGTCAATATTTTATTAAAATAATAATAAATTGTGTTAAAACATATGTAATACACACCTTGCGGCTTTTTCACCATATGTTTTTGTGCCTTTTCCACGCACAGATCCACCACGGGAGCTAGGTGCTTGCGTTTGCGTGTAGCCTTCCGACCTGACGGCTTGTCGACCCCTGTATCATCAACGCGTGGCTTAGGAATGGTGCCCACTAGTTGTCTGATGGTTGCTGTACAGAACGAGAGATATTACAATCACAACCATATGATGAAAATTTCATAAAAACCGTATTAGATAGTCATAAATATATTACCTAAACTGTCGGCTGAGCATCCAACATCCTCGGTTACAACGTTGTAATTGGATAATGTTCTGCTATTAGAATGCATACACGGTCAAAAACACACACTCACAACTATGTAGTGGTATTATTATTAGTAGGATCTGTGGTTTTTACAATTACCTTGGTATGAAATTTGTGGTTCAGAATCACCCGCACCAAAACCCTCGGTCCATAGACTTTCGAACCCCGGTGTTTCAAAACACGCCAGGTTTGATGGTCCTTCGAGTGGTTCTACAGAAAAGTTACACCTATTAACAAATAAATAAATAAAACACACACATACGTTGTAACAAGACTTATAGTTTATGTGTTATGAAAAACTTACTGAGAGTCCATAGTCGGTGATGATCCTTGCGATGTCGAACCGTTTGAATGAAGACCTCGTGGGCCTCTCTTGTTAAATAGGCCTCTGTGTGTGTGTGTGCGCACGTGAGATTTGTAAGTCCCACGTGATTCGGTGTTTGCGAGAATGGTGAAACCAGATGACTCACGTTGTAAAAACATATGTTGCGTTAGGTGTTAAAAAGCTTTGTTGGAGGATGTGCTAGGGGTCTGTGTGTGTGTGTGTGTGTGTGTGTGTGTGTGTGTGTGTGTGTGTGTGTGTGGGTGAGGGAAATCATAAAACGGTTTCATTTATTTTAACAGTAGGGGTATGAAATTAACATTGTTTGAAGCCAAAATAGTTTTTCTTTAACTAGAAACAGTTTTTAAAACATATATCATTTAAATAAGGTTTCTGTTTTGGTCTGTGTGTGTGTGTGTGTGTGTGTGTGTGTGTGTGTGTGTGTCAATATGAGACTCTGCTAGGTGTCGGGGAAGAATGTGTGATGAACCCGGGGAGGGATGTGCGTGGGGAAAGGGGTGTCATTGGGAGAAATGGGGCATAAGCCATCAGCAATAGCAGTAGTTGTAAATAAGTAATAAGAAATCTGTTTTAAAAGCTAGTCTAAGTGTATATGACATCTGTAATGCATCACATGGGGTAGAGCGATAGAGTATGTCCTGAAGGTGCTGTGATACTTCCTACATACAAAATGGGGGTTCTACCATATTTCAGTCAGTATATGAATAGAGTATGCGTTTGTATTTTTAAAATAGGTCTGTGTAAGTATTGTGTTTAAACGTGTTAAACACTGAAACAGTAGTTGAGTAAAACCATACACTTAAAAATAAGGTTTCTGTTTTAAAAGAAAGTTCTAAAGGGGTGTGTGATATTTGTAAAAGGTCACACGTTGATTCGGCGTTTGCGAGAATGGTGGAAACAGATGACTCACGTTGTAAAAACATATGGTGCGTTAGGTGTTAAAAAGATTTGGAGGATGTGCTAGGGGTATGTGTGTGTGTGTGTGTGTGTGTGTGTGTGTGTGTGTGTGTGTGTGAGGGAAATCATAAAACGGTTTCATTTATTTTAACAGTAGGGGTATGAAATTAACATTGTTTGAAGCCAAAATAGTTTTTCTTTAACTAGAAACAGTTTTTTAAAACATATATCATTTAAATAAGGTTTCTGTTCTGGTCTGTGTGTGTGTGTGTGTGTGTGTGTGTGTGTGTGTGTGTGTGTGTGTGTGTGTGTGTGTGTCAATATGAGACCCTGCTAGGTGTCGGGGAAGAATGTGTGATGAACCCGGGGAGGGATGTGCGTGGGGAAAGGGATGTCATTGGGAGAAATGGGGCATAAGCCATCAGCAATAGCAGTAGTTGTAAACAAGTGATAAGGAAACATGTTTTAAAGTTAGTCTAAGTGTATATGACATCTGTAATGCATCACATGGGATAGAGCGATAGAGTATGTCCTGAAAGATGCTATGATACTTCCTACATACAAAATGGGGGTTCTACCATATTTCAGTCAGTATATGAATAGAGTATCCGTTTGTATTTTTAAAATAAGTCTATGTAAGTATTGTGTTTAAACGTGTTAAACACTGAAACAGTAGTTGAGTAAAACCATACACTTAAAAATAAGGTTTCTGTTTTAAAAGAACGTTCTAAGGTGTGTGTGAGATTTGTATGTCACACGTTGATTCAGTGTTTGCGAGAAAGAGGTAATGGTATGCTGGCTTATAACACCTCCACAACAGCCATAGTTTGTAAACGAGTGGTAAGACATCTGTTTTTAAAACCTGTCTAAGTGTTTATGTAAGAATGGACATCGTGGGAACATACTTGTCTTACATAACAGATGTCCGAAGGGGGAAGGATGGAAGGAGGTCATAAATTACGCGCAGGGTCCGATGGAGAAGGCAGAAAGGGAGAAGGCCATAAATTACGCGCACAGTGTCCACTGTCCAGTGGAGAAGGGGAGAATGTAGAAGGGTAGATGGTCATAAATAACGCGCTTTTTCCTCATACAGAAATGCCATCAATCATTTTTGACATAAAGTATATAATTATTACTACTCACGACGCTTAAAAATCAGCCTGGCATAAAACTGCAGCTTCGTAGCTGTCGTTTGTTGAATGAATTTTTTACTTGACTGTAATGCTACTGACGGCAGGTCTGTTTGGCTACGGCAATGCTAAAATATTAGTTCAGACTACTTCAATTTTTATTTTTACGTTAAGATGGTGTTTTCTTTTTTCAGGGTAAAATTGCACATGAGCAAACATCGCCATCCCAACAGTGGGGAAAAAAAACTGTATCTGACTAACATGGTCCTGGGTTTTTGAGTTTTTTACTTTACTTTACTTGGCAGACGCTTTTATCCAAAGAGGACGACACCAGCAATTCTCATTCAGTTTCTATAGATTTTGAGTTACAAAACTATGAGCCCAACTTGTCAAGAATAGAACATGCAGGGGAATTGTTAAGTGCTGGACGAATTATTATAATAATAATTATTATTGTGAGTGTGTGTGTGTTCGATTGGTTTGAAATACTTTTTAAACAAGTGGGTTTTCAGCTGCTTCTTAAAGGTGGTGGTGGTCTCGGCTAGTCGAATGGAGCAGGACAAGTTGTCCCACCAGCCAGGGACAACAAAGGAGAACAGAGTCGATTGGGATCGGGGTCCTACATTGTACACACAGCAGCCGTTCATTACGTCGTTCTGTACGATCCGTTCGGTTCGTTTCATATTTAATGACGCTTTGCAATTAGGACAGCCTGCGCTCGATCAAGACGCGCGTCCACGTCCCCGCGGGAGCGCGCACGACGCCCGCCCCTCTCCGCTCCGGCCCCGCCCACCCCGCCGACGGTGAAGGGTAAACGCGCCTCGACCCTCCGTCCGGCGGAGGGGACCGCGGTCCCCGGCACGACTCCGTCCCGGGAGGTCGGTCCGAGGGAGCAGGTGAGCGGCCCTGCGGCACCTCCGGGCGGACGCGGACGCGCACGGTGGCCGCCGCTGCGTGGCCCGTCCTCTCGCTCTCGGGAGCCGGGGATGACCTTGGCTTCGGCCAAGCAGCCGTTTCTCCACAGTTCCTTTCGGTTCGAGGCGATCGATTTGCATTTCCAATGTTCCGTCGCCGCGTTCTTTTGTGCGTCATTCGGCTTCCACATCTGCACGTAGGGACCGCATCTCTGATGAGGCAGGGAGAGAGAGAGAGAGAGAGAGAGAGAGAGAGAGGGAGATTTTACACTCTCAGCTCCATTGAACTTCACTGGTGTAAAAATCTATCTCTTTTTTTTTTTTTTTTAGAACCTGTAGGACAATGGACGCGTCTCCCGCCAAGCACCTGCTGTCCCCGAAGAAGAGGGTGAAGATCCACCCCAACGCGGTGACCGTCAAGTACGCCACCCACTTCCCGCAGCCGGGCGACGAGGGCTACGACGACGCCCCGTCGTTCGAGGACTTCGGCTCGTTCCTGGAGGAGACCTCGGACAGGAAGCGTCTCACCGGGGCCAGGCGGGCCGGGGCCGTCCCCGGGGCGGCGGACGGCAAGCACAAGGACCGGGGCGTGGGCGGGCAGCTGCAGAGCTTCGGCGAGGCGTCCGTGACCGCCTCCCGCGTCACCTGGGCGGCGCTGTTCGGCGCGGCCCTGGCGCACGGCTGCGTGGCCCTCATCACGCGCCTGGCGGCCGACCGCTCCGGGGTGCCGTCCCTGGAGCTGCTCTTCATCCGCTCGGTGATCCAGGTGCTGTCCGTCGGCGCCGTCTACTACCGCCGGGAGGCCCCCTTCGGGCCCGAGGGCTACCGGCTGCGGCTGTTCCTCTACGGCGTCTGCAACGTCGTGTCCATCACCTGCGCGTACACCTCCTTCGCCATCGTGCCGCCCAGCAACGGCACCATCATGTGGCGCGCCACCACCACCGTCTTCAGCGCCGTCTTGGCGTTCCTGCTCATCGACGAGCGCCTGGGCCTGACCGACGTGGTGACGGTGGTGAGCAGCGTCTTCGGCCTCTGCCTGGTCATGGTCCCCGACATCCTCCGAGAAGATAAACTGACGGGCTTCTGGAAGGAGGCCTTTGGCTACACCATGACGGTGATGGCGGGCCTGACGGCGGCCCTGTCCATGATCGTCTACCGGGCCATCAAAGAGCGCGTGAGCATGTGGACGGCGCTCTTCACCTTCGGCTGGACGGGCACGGTGTGGGGCGCGTCCACCATGTTTATTCTCCAGGAGCCAATCATCCCCCTGGACGGGGAGACGTGGGGCTACCTGATCGGCATCTGCGTCTGCTCCACCGTGGCGTTCCTGGGCGTCTACTACGCCCTCAACAAGTTCCACCCCGCCCTGGTGAGCACCGTGCAGCACCTGGAGATCGTGGTGGCCATGCTGCTCCAGCTCATCGTGCTGCACATGGTCCCGTCCGCCTACGACGTGGTGGGGGGCCTCGTCATCGTCCTCAGCGTGGCGGCGCTCACCGCCGTCAAGCTGTACTGGGTCGGGAAGAGCCGGAGGGAGGAGTACGAGGAGATCCTGGATTCGCCCATCAAATGATCCCGAGTCCGTTCCCCATTCATTCCGATCGCGTGTCCGTCTGCCGTTCGTAAAGTTCCGGAAGGCGCCATACTTCTTCAAACCATTTCGCTGCCCTTTTTAATGTCACAAAGACGCCTGTGCAGAAAAGCCAAAAAAAAAAAAAACCTACGATTCACAGATATTAGTTTCAGCCGGGAATAGTGACCTTTGGCGTGACCTTTGGCTCACCGCGCGCCGCCCCGAGAGGATTTAATCGCATTCCCGTGACAGCGATCGATGCGACTCGCGCGAGGGGGACTCGAGGAAACAAGGGCAAGAGAGGGCGCCACCGAGGCCGCGGGCCCGACCCCGGCCGCGGTCAAAACGCCACCGAGCGGGTCGCCACGCGCCGGGGAAAACAGATAACGAAGGCGACACTGAACATTTAAAGGTCCCCTGACGTGGAAATTTCACTTTGTGAGATTGTTTATCATTGATACGGAATCTCATCGATCAACGCAGCCGTCGGATACGGTATTTGGGGACCAACGAGGCCGATGTGAAAGCAGAAAAAAAATTTCATGTCAGGAGACCTTTAATGGATCCTGAATAATCAGTGCTATTATCTGGCCAATACTTTGGAAGGTGGAAATGTCAACACTTCGTCACAAAATCTCGTCACGGTTCATTTTCTCCTTCACTTTCAAAAGTCGCTGAAATTCATCATGATAAAAAAAAAAAAAAAGTCATGTTAATACTACACGGTTCCATAAATTCATTCTGTTTCGTTGCAGGCCTGCATGTGATACTCTGAATGTAGTACTTGGTTGGGATTATTAAGAAAACAGTAAATATTTCAAGCATCAGAATCTGTCGTCACTGTGTTGTTCTTGACTGACGTGTGATGCCACGTTTCCTGGCGGTTTCCACAAGAGGGCAGACCCGTTTTCCAGTGTCGTCGCCACAACTAACAGACATGAACTAATCAGTACGACATAATGCAACCCTAATGTGAAAAATACTGCAGATGAAAGCTGTAAAATATGCAGAATACATTAGTGCATTACAATGAGAATACAGCGTGCCTTTAAAAATAATCTAAAACCTAAAAGAATTAAAAATCGAATTAAATAATTAAAAATCGAATTATTAAATCTAATAATTTAAATCTAAAATAGTGAAGTGATTGATAAACAGCACTGCACACGGTGACACAACGAAACGTGTCCTCTACCGTCACCCTTGGTGAGCAGTGGGCAGCCATGACAGGCGCCCGGGGAGCAGTGTGTGGGGACGGTGCTTTGCTCAGTGGCACCTAAGGGGCACCTTAGGGACTCAGGGACACGATGGTAGTAAGTGGGGTTTTATTTATTTATTTTAATTTTGTGCAGTGTGTGTGCATGTGTGTGTGTGTAAGTGTTAGATTCGTCTGAAATACTCTTTGAACAAGTGGGTTTTCAACTGCTTTTTAAAGGTGGTAGTAGTCTCAGAGACATTGGCTGTGATCATTTAAGGCCGCAGCTCCATTGTTTCAATAGATAAGAAACTAGTGATTTAGGTTATAAAACAGGGAAGTAGTTCTGGTTGCTTGGTAAACAACATAAATTAATGTTACACGAGCAATAAATTAGCAATAAATATGAAATTCTAATCCTTAAGGATTCAGACAGGACATTTCCGGACCGGAACGGCATCGGATGGACGCTGCTCCTCTACAGCCAGGACACATGCGCACAATACCCGATTGAGCCGAGGCTGGACGGACTCCCCTGCTTTTTTTACTCCAAGATCAACTTCTCAATGCAAAATGCCCCATGCTCTGCTAAATTGCAGCGTTTGTTCGGCTCGTCTTCCTGTCCACTTTGTTTATGTTCATAAGATGAGGATCTTGACCCTGGTCAGTGTGAGAACCGCAGAACCAGCTTCCGGTTGGTGCTGGGCCTGTCCGTTTGAACATCACGCTGGGCTGAAGGGTCCAGACAAAGCTTCTGGACAACTGGGAATAGACTGAGATCTTGCTAATGACCACTTTTCAAATAGCGTAATGTCTGACCAGTTATGTCAGAGGACAAGGACATACTGTGGGCCCAGTTTGTTTTTCTAATGCACTCTGTCCAGCTTTTATTTATCACTCTGGGTTAAGTGTCTTGCTCAGGGACACGAATGGGGTTTGAACCTGTAACTTTGTGGTCTTCAGGTTCATAGGCGAATAGCAGCCTTCGTCTTGTCTGATAATAAGCAGTAATTAGTCAAGTGTTAATGCATCTTAGCACCCTTGAACCGTAAAGAACGCAACGCGCGTTTTAAACGCGCCTCAGCGCGGCGAGTGACAGCGCTGGGAACCAATGACTGCAGAGAGTGGAGCTGCGAGCAGCCAACCGGCTTCGTCGGTGGGCGTGTCTTTTAGAACACGTGGTATTGATATTGGTATTGACCGAGCGGATTCGCGTCGGATTGATTAAGACGGCGGGCGCAGCGTGGAGCTGGAAACGGGACAGGAACCGTGACCGATCCACGACTTCGGAGCCGCGTGGAATCTCTCCAGTGCACGTGAGTTTAAAAAAAAAAAAAAAAAAAAAAAAAGGATCGTGCGTGTATTTTATCATCACTGGCACACCTCTCATGATAACCTTGGATCGAAGCGAGTCGATCACACCGCAGTAGGAGACCGTTTATCGTTATGTTACGTGGACTTTTACTATTACTTTTTTACTTATTAACGTGTAGTATGGGCGCCAGTGTGTTATCAGACAATTCACGATACAATCACAGGGCTCTTACTTAACCCACCTGTTATGTTGCGGGTCAAATTGACCCATTTTAAATTTCAAATATCTAAAAAAAAAATAGTTAAAAGTATTTTTTCAGTATGAAACTACTTGTGCTTGGCTTAATAAGAGTAATCAACATATAAAATAAAAATGGTTCAAGGTCTTTACTTAAAAACCGTCCAAGACCAAATCATATTTCTAGACCAGGAGTCGACAACTTTTAACACTCCCGATTTCCACAAGAGAGGGCGGGGGGAAGCACCAGGATCCGCGAATTATTTTTCACGTGTAAGATGATAACACTGCATTTTTTTTTACCATGTGCCATGCATATAAGTCGCTTTTGTGCAACTATTGTTGCAAAGAAATTGTGCGGCCGAACATGTTCGGGGAGAAGTGCAGGTCTAACTTAGCAGCGATGTACACAACTTGCTTATCAATTTAGCCAACATATGCAAATCATTAAACGCTAAATATTGCAAACAACTGTTGGTTTAGATTCTTAAACGCTGCTCTAATTTAACAAGACTGGTTAACAGCTCTGGTGGGGGTAGCGGACATGTACGTCATTTCTGACGCAAAAATCTAAACTCCTTGCATTTTGACGTTGTCACAATATTCAAATTTCGACCTACCATGTTAAAAAATAAAAAAACAGATAAAAAGAAAAATCCACTTAAATTATTTATTTTCCATTCCACAGGAAGTGCTGTGTAAGGATGAAATATATGGATAGATCTATGACAACTAGATGGATTTACATTTACATTTACAGCATTTGTCAGGCGCCCTTATCCAGAGCGACTTACAATCAGTAGTTGCAGGGACAGTCTTATGCGTCTTGCTCAGGGACACAATGGTAGTAAGTGGGATTTGAACCTGGGTTTTCTGGTTCATAGGCTAGCTAGATCTATGACAACTAGTTAGTGGTCCCCTTATACTGTATCGGAAGTCTCTTTCTGAGATTACATGATTGGGACCTTTTTAACGGTGCAGGAACGAGTCTTTGCCATGTGACGTAGGGTAGGCTGGTGGCACTCCGCTGCAGGGGTGTTATGGGGTGGAAACAGTGAAAGTGAAGTAGTTGTCATTGTGATATACAGCACAGCACACGGTGACACAGTGGGTGAAATGTGTCCTCTGCTTTTAACCATCACCCTTGGTGAGCAGTGGGCGGCCATGACAGGCGCCCGGGGAGCAGCGTGTGGGGACGGTGCTTTGCTCAGTGGCACCTTGGCGGATCGGGATTCGAACCGGCAACCTTCTGATAACGGGGCCGCTCCCTTAAACGCTAGGCCACCACTGCCCAAAGTCCAAGGTGGTGGTGCTCTAAGGTGCAGAGTTTGTTTAACTTGTGCGTAGGGTTTAGATAAGAATGAGGGAACCGATCGTGGGAAGTAAGTGTTCGTCTGCCATCGCCCTGCTGTATGTTTGTTGCTTCCAGCAATGGAGCAGTGATGTCACTCCTGTTTATTTCATTAGGCAATCTGTAAATTTATTGTTTATTTATTTATTTATTTATTTTTCTGAAAAGCGGATCTCATAGTGAGATAATAGTAATCTGATCACATAAATATACACGTTGAAGATTGACTAATTTGACCAGAAAGCCCCTGGGAACCATGACCGTGAAGGGGGACTGCAGAGTGGCGTATAAAGAACTTCTGACTTCCACATTTTCATTGCCGCAGGCTGTTGACACCAGCACATTGGGTAACTCCATCCCCAATTTTCATCAGATGAACTTCCGTAATTTGTAATGTTTCCCCGCACCTTAAAGTTGCCATGAAGATGCCATGAATGAGCTGAACTGAGAAGAACAGCCGTTGTAATGCATCGCAGCACGGAATTATTCGGGTTTTTAGGCTTATTAGTCGTGAATTCACCAAAGTGCTACAAGAAAGGCGTCGCTGGAGCTGTCAGGGAAAAAAACGATGATTGTCAATTGCTGATTTCAGAGCAAACGCACCGTGGAGTGTACGCGCTTCTGATCCCAGACCAGTAGAAGCACAGCGGGGTTCAGCTCAAAGAGGAAGCGGGGTTCGCGTGCATCACCCTCACGTTCCCACCATGTAATGCGGTTTTTAACTATTCCTCCCACGTTCTGTCACGGTAACAGTAGGGTAACCACAGGGGTTCCACAAGGCTCTGTCCTTGGCCCCCTTCTATTCTCAATATACACTCACTCACTTGGTCACATCATCAAATCACATGGCTTCTCTTATCACTCTTATGCTGATTACACCCAGCTCTATCTGTCATTCCCACCAGAAGATGCTACTATAGCAACAAAAATCTCGGCCTCAGACATATTGGCATGGATGTCTGAGCGACACCTCCAACTCAACCTATCCAAAACCGAGATTCTGATCTTTCCGGGCAACAATTCCCCTCAGCAAAACCTCTCAATTCAAATTGGCTTGCTACTGTTAACACCCACGGCATCTGCAAAAAGCCTTGGAGTTTGGATAGATGACAAACTGAGTTTGAACCATCACGTTGCTGCGATCTCCAGATCCTGCAGGTTCACTCTCTACAACATTCGCAAGATTCGGCCTTTTCTCTCGCAACAGGCTACGCAGCTCCTCGTCCAGGCCACGGTCATCTCCAAACTCTACTATTGTAACTCTCTCCTGGCTGGAGCCTCTGCAGTCACCATAAAACCACTCCAGATGATCCAAAATATGGCAGCCCGCCTCATCTTCAATCAGCCAAAATACACCCATGTTACACCTCTTCTCTCCTCCCTCCACTGGCTCCCGGTAGCTGCTCGCATTGAGTTCAAATCCTTGATGCTGCCTAAAGGGCTGTAAATGGAACTGCGCCCTCCTACATCAACACAATACTACCTAGATACACTCCTGCACGCTCTCTCAGATCAGCAAACGAAATGAGACTGAAAATTCCTTCTTCACGGGGTCTCCGATTCCAATCAACTCTGTTCTCCGTTGTTGTCCCTGGCTGGTGAAATTTCACTGAAATGCTGTGGATTTCCGGTATCTTTTATTCAATTTTGGAGGCATTGGGGAGCAGCTGTGGATACGCTGGGGACAGCCGGGACCTCTGGGAGACGGGTAACGCGCGCAGTACGTCACGCTGACGAGAATCGCAACAGCATCCAGCCCACAGGTAGAAGAATGGCAATGACCTCATTCAAACCTGTTCCAAACCTTTTTTGAGCGAAGTATCTTTATTATTATTATTTCAAAGGTGCTAGAAACATAGGAGCCGTTATATAATTCTGCATTTTATAGTCTGACTAGTCGATGACTATCAAAATAGTTGTTAGTTGCAGCCCTAGTGGGAATAAAAAGCCACCAGGATGATTCCCTTAGTCAGCAAGGGGAGAAAAAAAAAAAAAAAAATTGAACTTAGTTTCACTACTCACCAGGGCATTTTTGGCAGAGCTACAGTTCCCCGTTATTAACTCTACCACCATGCTGTCTTCCTTCCTTAAAATTGTCTTAGGGTAATTTTGTGTAGGGTCATTTAGAGACGTCCTTGTTTTCTCTGAAAATGAGTTTGAATAGAAATAAATAAATAACTAAATGTATTAATAAGAAATAGTAATTGATGACTGAAAATACTGATTGATACCACAGATACTCAACTTTGGAGTAATATCTGATTGTGGACCACTTTATTCCTTGTCTAATCCGCTTTTAGCTATACTAAGATCAACACAAAATGGCTGCATTAGTGAACACAACATAAATTCCATTGGAACCGTTGCTGCGACATTTGTGCAGATATTAGATTTATTACCATTTCCAACATGGCTCGTGTTCGGACAGGAGTTTTGATCAATGTTTGATATTTGTAAATATGTAAAACCACGATTCATAAGGGACTATTTCACCAGAGAAGCATATAAATGGCAAACGGAAAGCAAGGCTGCGGCCCCTGAAACACAGGAGAAATGTTCGGGGGCAGAAACACAAGTGTGGGCAGAAATTTCCATTTTGAACCAACTTTGAACCCTCTTGTGTTAACCCGAGGACAATCCCGAGGACGATGAGCAACGATTGGCCTTTATTGCAGTTGTAAACACAGCACAGCACATGGCGACCCAGCGCAACGTGTCCTCTGTATTTAACCCGTCACCCTTGGTGAGCAGCGGGCAGCAGTGTGTGGGGACGGTACCTTGCTCGGTGGCACCCTGGCGGCTCGGGATTCGCGCTACTGATTACGGAGCCGCTTCCTTACCCAGAAAACACTGAAAAACTTCAATCACGAGGACTGGGAATAAAGGGATGAAGTTGTCTGTGCCTACAGCCAGAATACAGACAGTATTAAACTACATTAAAAGGCTCAGTTTTAATTTCTTTTTTTTTTTTTTTTTTTACGGGGAAATGGAGAGTATTGGGGGCCCGGACGCATGTTCTCCCCACCTCCGGATTTCTTGCTTGTGGTTGGACATGGTGTAGTAAGCTGGCTTGTTGTGGCGGAAGTCCCGCGGCAGGAAGCACTAGTTGACTCAGGGAACCCTGTAGTTGGAAAATGCCGGTTTCTGGTGTCATGAGGTCTGGTTTGTCGTGACTTGCCACGCTGCACAAATCCACGCACTTCCTGTTCACAACGGGTTAGGGAAATTTCCCTATGTTGCTGCAATCCTGATGGTCAGATGTTAAAGTGAAATATTTATGGTTGGAAAAACACAATGGGATTAAGCCAGGTCCTGGACTAAAAGTGTTTTTGAATGGAAACATACCCATAACCACTTTAACCAACTTTATTATCTTAAAGGACCCCTATTATGAAAAATAGTGAGATGATTTAACATTAATATGAGTTCCACTAGCCTGTCTATGGTACGGCAGTGGCCAGAAATGGCGGTAGGTGTAAAGAGTGCCTTGGTCATTCTGCTTCACCGTTCAGAGATCTGGAATTTGTCCCCTTATGATGACCTCCCGTTTCTCTGCTCAGAGAATTTAACCCCCTTTGCTCTGTCTGCTGGTCAGCATTTGATCCTCAGCACTATTATTTTATTCAATTTATTCCACATTAATAATAGAATGTTCTAACATGCAAAATAATTATCATTTGGTTTCTTTTTAAATGGGCTAATTAACTGTCTGAGGTTCCACGAGGAACTTCCACGTCTCTTTTATGCTTCAGCAGCACTTTTAGTGCCCAGTTTACAAGCCTGTTTTGAACAGAGGTCCGTGTCCTTGAACCCGGATCTGATGCCGCTTTTCTCCACACAGGCGGGGGAAGTGCATGTCCACCCCATTAATGCTGCCGGTTCCTGAGCTGTAGCAGCCACCTCCTGTGGTGTCCCCCCCACCAGTCGGTTTAATTAGAGCAGACAGACAGGAAGGAGTAATATTCCTCCTAATAACCTAATGAATCCGAATCTAACAGAACGCCAGCAAAGCACGGCCGCCAGCAAGACCAATTTAATATACAATTCAAATGGTCAATAAAACGTGGAAACTAATTCTCGTGTCTGAATTTAAGAGCCTGAATGGTGATTATTACATGGCGCTTCCGCTGATAGAAATATCATCTTATCCTGTTATTGCGCTATGGACGCGGTGCCAGCCTGCCAGTCCCGGGAGGCATGACGGGATGGTAGTAGCCTAGGGGTAAGACACTCGCCTATGAACCAGAAGACCCAGGTTCAAATCCCACTTACTACCATTGTGTCCCTGAGCAAGTCACTATTTCCGTGTTCTCTGCATAATTTAGTCCTAGTCTGGCTCGTTCCAAAGTTGTGGCAGGATTGGCATTTCCTGAACGGAACTGAAAATGCTTTACTTTTCTTTCAGACTATTTTCTGTATGAATGTGTCTGGTTTGCCAGGGCAAATTTTTTTTTTTTTAATTGAATTTATTTTTATGCTGTGTATGCTTTTGCAATTCTATATTGCTTGTGATAATGAACAATCACTAGTGAATTGCTTTGTTTCCTAGACAGTTTAGTTTTAATAATGAACATATCGGGCGGTTCTATGAAGGTGCTCCTCCCCGTTGATGCCAGGCTGCAGCCTCGACGTGTCACAGGTACGACGCAGAATCGATTACTGCGTTCAGCTCGGGAAACCGCGGGTGAAAGGGGTCGTTTATTTTTAGCCGCACGATTGTGGCCTGCGCATACAGGGTCCCCAGGAGGAGACGGGTGGCGAGTGAAATGTGGGACGACTTTTATTGTTTCTGTCTGACCTGTTGGCGTCAGGATGCACTAGTAATACTGCTTACCTAAACTATCCTTCATAATTCCTGTTTTGTGGTGATCGGGATTCCAAAAACTCTTCCTCTGACTTTATATTGTAAGTTTTTTTTTTTTATATATATGTATATTTAAATGTAATATAAAATGCAGATGTAGTCTACAGCCCCACCTGTTGGTCGCGTGGTGTGGTGCGTCGAGACAGGAATAGATGTTAGTTGGTATATCTCTCAATAACTCGCACCGTCTCTCTCTCTCTCTCTCTCTCTCTCTCTTTTCCTAGACCAGCATGACTGAGGAGGTCATCGTGGTTGCCAAGTTTGATTATTTGGCTCAGCAGGAGCAGGAACTGGACATAAAGAAGAACGAACGGCTCTGGCTGCTGGACGACTCCAAGTCGTGGTGGCACGTCCGGAATGCCACCAACCAGACGGGATTCGTGCCCTCCAACTACGTGGAGAGACGGAACGGCGGCGGCAAGGCCTCGCTCGTGCAGAACCTGAAGGACTCTCTTGGTGAGAAGGCGCTGCGCGGATTTGAACTGGCCAAATATTTATTCAGCATTCTCGTTTAAAGTGAATGCGATACACGGTGAAACGTGTCCCCGGCTTTTAACCGTCACCCTCGGTGGGCAGTGGGCGGCCACGGCAGGCGCCCGGGGAGGTGCTGTGCTCGGTGTATGATGTCAGATGAGCGAGCTGATATCCCAGCTATCGGTGTGCAGAGAGCCTAGAGGTAATGATGTTAAACTGTAATCTGATTTTTCCTTCTATATGAGCCGGCTTTACCGCCAAACGACAAGTTCCACCCACTGTGGAGAAAATCACCAGAAAAAAAACCTCGCTTATTTCGGGATGAAGCCATGAGAAACATTATACCTGATGAGGATATCATTATTGTATATCTATTAAGCTGGACGTCATTCCTTGTAATATAATCATCACATCTTTTTGTCAGTAGATTCGGCTGATTTTAATGCGATTTATTATCACATTTGTGTGGAAAATATGCATTTTAGTTATTTTCAACACAATAGGGCCATCCGTGGACCACTTTAATTTGGTAAAGCTCATGGTCACAGGTAACGATTTTATTTATTTATTTATTTATTGCTTGAGAACCAGACCAACTTTTGCATTACGGCAGCAGAGGTCACCGTAAGATATGACCTGAGGCCTCAGATGCGGAAAAATGATTACTTCTCGACTCGACGGGTCGCGAGGCCCATTGCTGCATATGCTGAGGGGGGGAAAGAAGGTCTTCGCTTTGAAAGCCACACTGCTAGCGGTTCAGGTTTACGGCTTTAGTCCTTCCGCTTGTGAGCAGTATAAACACTCCTGGATGAAATGTCAGCTCCCCCCCTTCCCCGCCGCGGCACGGGGACAGTGCTGCCTATTATCGGCGGGTCATGCTCTGGAGTAATGGACGGCGGCTGGGGTGGGGGGGGGGCTCCTCGCTCATTAAATGCAAGTGGAGCCGGAATCGGAGGGGGGCCCGGCCGGCTCTTCCTTTCCCTGCGGCGCTGACTGCTTCAGGTTGCTGGTGAAAGTCGGGGCGCCTCGGGCCTTCTTTTATTTCACTTTGACCGTTTTTATGGAGAACGCGTCTGGTCGCTTATAATATCTGGGACAAATCGGGAGCCTGAGTTTATGAATCAATAAAATGTCACATGATGGGTGATCTTTTTTTTTTTTTTTTTTTTTTTTTTTTTCCCCACACATTCTACAGTTTGGTTCTTATAATCAGGAAAAAGGAACATTAGGGCACATACCTAATACCCAGGGTGCTAGTAGCCTAGTGGGTCACACACTCGCCTATGAACCAGAAGACCCAGGTTCAAATCCCACTAACTACCATCGTGTCCCTGAGATTTTCTTTTTAATGCGCGTTGTTTTAAACACTGACTTACATTTTATATATATATATATATATATAAAGTCAGTGTTTTTTATACAATCTCCAATTGTATAAAAATGGTCCTTAATGCGTTTTTTTATTCCTCGTGCAAATGTGTGTTTTCCACCATGACTGGTTTTAAACCGGCCATGCCGGGGTGATGTCTGTCTTTCTCTAGACTTGCAGCTAAACCGCCTCCCTTCCCCCTAACACACACACGCACACACACACACAGAGGAAATGCAGTCCCTCATTCAAAGTGACCTCCCAAATTACAGCCCTCAGCACGAACCAGGTGCTTCCAAAAGGTGTAATCCAAGACACGGCGCTTTCCAGGGGAGCCGCGGCGCTCCGTCAGCACGTCTGCCGTATCTGGCCGGGGCTTTCTTCGCCGAGCGTGCCTCTGTGCTGCCGGAGGCTTCAGAGCGCGGACGTTAGACCCGTGGACAGCGCGGACTTGCCGTTCGTGTGGAGTGACAGAAAGCCCGGTCTGAGAGACGCGCGGTTGCCGTGGCGGTGAGGCCCGGGGACTGCGTGGGGGCCCGGCCAGCAGCTGTGGGGCTTCAAAGGAGGCCCTCGCGCCCTCCCATTGGCTGCCGGCCGTCGTGTGGGCGGGTGCAGGGCCGCTCCACTAATAGCTTTGGACTTTCAGGAAGTTCTCGCGGCTGCTCGGCGCTGAAGAGGGAGAGAAGGGGAGAGGGAGTGAAAGGGACGGCTGTGGCGTCGAGTGCGGAATGGACATGGCAAGCCTTCTGAAACACTTCTTCCGTGAGTTTTTCCTCCGATTTTTACTTGCCTTTCCAGCAACACGAGGACACACTTTCTTTCTAAAATCCATTTTTAATCTACTTTTATTTGGGTTTTTTTTTTTTTTAACAGTTTTTCTCTTTTTTTTTTTTTTTTTTTTTCTCCCCCCTTCTTTCTTTCTCTTCTCCTGTGTGCTTGAATGTGGAAAAGGCGTGGCAATCTGCTGCGATGTGTGCTGCTTTACGTAAAAAGGCTGGAAGCGGGGGTTTCTGGGAGAGGCTGGTCTCTCCAACCCGGGGTGGACGAGGGTTTCAGAGCTCCAGCTGAACCTTGTAATTGCACCGCAGAGACGTGGTAATCAGGATCACAGACCGAGCTAATTCTCTCTCTCTCTCTCTCTCTCTGTCTGGAGTAACCCCCCCCCCCCAC
Source organism: Denticeps clupeoides (assembly GCF_900700375.1). Taxonomy (NCBI): domain Eukaryota; kingdom Metazoa; phylum Chordata; class Actinopteri; order Clupeiformes; family Denticipitidae; genus Denticeps; species Denticeps clupeoides. Next base: position 3,739,309 of record NC_041710.1, read on the forward strand.
CCCCACCCCCCCGCCTTTCATGGGAAAAGTCTTAACAGAGCCACGTATGTGTGCGGGACATGTCCACCCCCTCGCCCCGAGCGCTGAGGAAAGCTCGGCGTGTGTTTTGGGTGCCAGGCCCGTGCGCCTGGGTGAGTAACAGACGCGTCGGAATGTCACCACAGGCCGGACGAGAGAACCGAAAATTAGCCTCCTGAAGGACCGACCCTACCGGACCCCGACCCCGGAGTGGGATTTGGTGCCCCTCCCTCATAGAACAGTTTCCATGGCCACATCACACTTAGACGGGGCGCTTATTTACGCCGGGGGCTACGACTTTTTGATTTGCACTCGTTCATCTTGTCATTGCAAAGGGCAAAGGGCACACCCTCGCGACATTTCAGATTATTGCCGACTGACCTCATCATGCCAAAGTCCCATCTTTATGTGTGCGGTGTGGGTTTGAATTCCCACCTGAATTCACAGCGCAGCTGCTTTTCTAGCGGCGCTTTGTTTTACGATTAAAATGCTATTTTTAATGTTGCATTTCTCAGTGAACCTGGAACTTCGGTCTCATCTTCACTCTGGTATCACTGAGGACCACGCTCTTTATGTTTTACATTGCTAGTCAAAACTTTTAGGAGGGTTTTGTAAAGGTCCCCTGACATTAAAATGTCACTTTATTTAACATAATACGAGTTCCCCTGGCCTGTTTATGGTCCTGCAGTGGATGGAAATGGCGATATGTGTAAAGAGTGTTTTGCTGTTCAGAGGGCAGCAGCTCAGACGGTCTGATCTGGAATTTGTCCCCTTATGACTCCATAGGTAGAAAGGTTACCTCTCATTTCTCATGCTTATTCCGCCCAGACAATTTCCCACCGATCCCATAAAACATTATCTCCACCGACCGTCATGGCTTCCAAATGTGTGAAGGATGTAAAAATGAGCACAATTATTATTAGTTCCATCACACGAACCAGTGGGTTAGTTAAATTTTTCCTGGAAGAATGTAGACATTCCTGTCTGCGGCAAACATTGTGGTTCGTGAATGTGGTAGGTGTTGATGACGTCATTTCCGCGAGTGTCCCCTCAACTTCTATAGGCCACTCTCCACCTCATTAGCATTTAAAGCTACAGACACCGATGCGGCGCATCCTGGGAACTCTCATTGTGGGACTGGATCAAAGAGAAAAAGTGTCTAAGACTTATATGAAAGCATATATTTACATTTACAGCATTTACCAGACGCCCTTATCCAGAGCGACTTACAATCAGTAGTTACAGGGACAGTCCCCCCCTGGAGACACTCAGGGTTAAGTGTCTTTCTCAGGGACACAATGGTAGTAAGTGGGATTTGAACCTGGGTCTTCTGGTTCATAGGCGAGTGTGTTACCCGCTAGGCTACTACAACCCTCATGTTCATATATGTTCACTTGCGCACAATATAAAGCGAATGAATTTCAGTTTTTAAGCTTGTTTCCATTTCCGGAAGATCAGAAGATCTGTGGAGATGTTGTACAAGGTGGCAAGCACATGCTGAGTAGCTTTCAGCCAGCTAACAATCCTATTCTTTTCTGTGCATTTGTATCAGGAAAATTGAAGTTTTAAGCGCTGTTAGTGATGTTCATGTGCACATCCTATTCACAAATTACGGAAGTTTTTACGGAATTTGTAACATTGTGACCCGCAAGCTGTCGGCTGTGGAGCCCCCTGGTGGTTGTGAGACTACAAGGACTTTTTTTTTTTTTTTTTTTTTTTTTTTTTTTTTTTTTTTTTTTTTTTCGGGAGGTTGAGTCTCTAAAAAGAATGGCATGATGAGTGTGTGTGTGTGTGTGTGTGTGTGTGTGTGTGTTACCCCTGTTATTCTGCTGCACTCCTCCACCTTCCGAGTCGAGGGAAGCGGAAAACGTCTAATTTAAGGCAGATTTTTCTGCCGCTCCCGGGCAGGGACGTGGAGCGTAGGAGGAAGCGAGTGGCGGCCGAGTCTCCCTTCCTCCGCGCTTCTCGGGGCCCCCCTCGCCGCCGTCCTCCGCCCTCCCGCTCTTTCTCTCCGGCTCAGCTGGAGAGCGTTTTATTTCCCGCTGAACACTGGGAAGGGCGTTGCGGAGTGCAGTGACTTGGCAAGTGGGAAGCGGGAGGAATTTCCAGACAAAAGCCGAGCTTCAGAGGACGCTTAACCCCCCCCCGAGCTGCTGTCATGTCCGCTTTTCTCGTTTCACTTTCTACCTCTATTTTCCTGTAGCGGCTGGACAGGAGGGTGTAGGTTATTATGTGGGGAAAAGGGCAATAAGTCTGTCCATTCTTGTGAGGAGAGGTCAGCGGGTCAGGGTGATGTAGAAGTCCCCGTGTTCTCCACTGTGGAATCATTACACTTAATGTCCGTGGTGAGATTTACAACCAACTTTCACTTGGAAGTCTACTTGACCCAATCAGACGTCACAACCCACAGGTCTAGATCTAGGTCTAGAACATTTTCATTTACAGGTTCGAACCTGGGTCTTCTGGTTCACAGGCAAGTGTGTTGCCCACTAGGCTACTACCACCCTACTAGACCCATAGATTGTACTCTGAATGTGTGTAGGATCGGGCGTAGTTCCACGCTTCATACGCTCATGACCATTATTTCTAAAAAAAAAAAAAAAAAAAAAGACTAAGGGAATTCCGACAGGCTGTTACTGGTCTTTTACATTTACGGCACTCGTCAGACGCCCTCATCCAGAGCGACTTACAATCGGGGGGACCGTCCCTGTAACTACTGGAGACGCTCTTGGTCCGGGATACGATGTAGTACGTGGGGTTTGAACCTGGGACTCGATGCTCTTCTGGTTCAGCAGGCTACAACCACCCTACTTAGTCCATCTAGTCGTTCGTTTTCTCTGTTCGAATGGACGGTTGCTATATTGTTTTTTTTTTTTGTTTTTTTTTTAAATTCCACTTTGCTGGGGTGGTGATGGAACATCGGGCCTGGCTTTTTGAGCCTAGTTGAAATTTTGGCGTGTGTTGAAGCCTGCTGATCTTCTGCCGGGCCCTTCTGTTTGTACCATGATGTCACCAGCAGCGTGGCCACAGGTCAAACTGGGAACAAAAAGATGGGGCGACCAGCCTGTGTTTGCCTGGACCCTTTCCAGGGTCTCGGAAATGAAAACCGCTGCTTTTCACGGGTCCGGGAATGCCGTTAATCTTTCGTGTCTTTTAATCGGACTGTGTGGACATTTTTTTCCGTTTGGTCCTTGAGATCGGAATGGTTTAAATGTCCCGGTGAAGTTTCTCTGTCCCAGCGGACTTGGGGCAGATGACGGGGCTGTTATCCTGGCGGGCCGACTGAAGGAAATGGGACAAAAGCAGGCTAGGCCGCGTGTCCCCGGCTGTGTGGACTTTTTGTTTGAGACCCGAATCCGTCAGCTGGGATTCCCCCTTCTGACGTTGCTGAAACTGGGGCTGATTTTCTGGTCTGTCCCTTTAGAGGACGCCTAGGAGTGTTGGGACTGTGACTTCATCCACTTTTTAATGTCCCCAAGCTGTATGACTGCATTTATTGGCTTTTAATGCAATAAATTCAGTCAAACGGGGTTTTTCAGCGCTTTCTCCCTCTCCAGTTCATTTTAAAGCAGTTTTATATTGGCCAGGAAAATGGGGGCGGCGGAGGCAGAATATGACACTTTTATAGGTTCTGCTTGTTCACCTAAACAACGCAAAAGGAAATCCTACTTTCATCTTGCCAAAAGCGCGAAAGTAACGCGCGAAGTCCTTTTTAGGCTCTGAAAAATGCAAGTAGATGGTGGAAAAAGGGATCCACACGGTGCTTTTCCAGTTTATGGCAATATTTTGCTATTTTCACCACCTGTAGTGTGGAATAGAATGAAAGTATTCATAATAATATGAATATTTTACCGTTTAACTTTAGGGAGCGTCTTGATCGCGGGGAGAGGGGATGGCGGTGACGTCCTGGGTCCAATTTTTACCTGTCCAGGAATGTCCTGCCTGTTTCAAAACGTAAAGAGTAAAGAGTGGTGCACACAGTGAAATTTGTCCACTGCATTTAACCCATCACCCTTGGTGAGCAGTGGGCAGCCATGACCGGCGCCCAGGGAGCAGTGTGTGGGGATGGTGCTTTGCTCAGTGGCACCTCAGTGGCACCTTGGCGGATCGGGATTCGAACCGGCAACCTTCTGATTTGGGGCCACTTCCTTAACCGCTAGGCCAAAAAACCAGGGATTGAACCAGGGACCTTTAAATCTTCAGTCTAACGGTCTCCCAACTGAGCTATTTCGGCTCAGGCTTACCTACTCTGAGAAGATAGGATTGCATATACAATTCGGGTGGAAAATGTGCACTATTTCTCAGATTGTCCTGGACTAAGATGAAAAGCGGGACAGGAAATGGAGTGAAAGGGCAGATGTTGGAGACTGCGGTTGTATATTACGGTTGCCATATGCCGCCGCCTCTCCATTCCGGCGTCAGCTTAATGAAGCTCAGGTTTGAGAGATGACATTCTGGCAGAGGGGCCGCCGGGGCTGGAAAACGCTCCCATGTGCATTTGGACGACTTGTTGTACTACACATGTGGTTCTTTTCTATTATCCAAGTCGACGCAGCGCATTACTGGCAATGTTTGTTTCTTTTGGGGCCTGCAGGTCAAATGTGATTTCCATGTTGCGGGGAATCGTCCGGAGTTCTGGTTTCGCGTCTCGCTGCTGCACTGGTGTTCTGGAGTCCATCCAGGACCTGTTGATGGAGCTGGGCTCCTCTTGCATCATTGCTGGTGTCTGTTGTTCCATCTGGCTTTCATTTTAGAGCCGAATGTCTGAGAGCATTTAGACATTTTAGAAGTTCTAAAACAAACGTTTTTTTTTTTTTTTTTCCTTCACAAAGCCGTAGAACAATGTTACGCTCTCCGGAGACCTGTTGTCAGATATTACTAGTGCATGCACGGGACTACGTGGCCGGTTGGAATAAAAAAAAAACAGGATTGGGAAACACTGGATTGGTGTTTGTCTCCATGATTGCAAATGTGGTTGCTATGGGGTGGGGGTGACGAGGATGATGACACAGACCCCCCTGAATCCTGTAGCGTCATGGCAACAGACAGACACCCCTACGCTTCCCCCTTATCATCTGTCTCAACTTCCCTAAAGACGAGGCTTAGTTCCCGCTACTGGATTTCAGTGGCCCTGCCTTGCATCACAGACTGGAAAAAGCTTATAGGCATGAAATTGTGAATCAAACCGAATACTGTGGGTGCCACGATGTAGATTTGTTTTTAGTGTATAGTCAGGTTATAACTTTAGTAGGGATGTACAGTTCTGTGCCGAAATCGGTTTGTTTGTTTTTTTTAATTTATATATTGGTGGTGACGTTTGCACCAGGCAACGAAATCTAAAAAGTTAGTCAAATATTGGCCAATACCGATATACAGCCGATATTGCCTTTCAAATATTGATACCATTTCTGCGCATGTTGTCCAGCACGGTCTCTTTTGGTTCTATGTTAATGAATTAGGTTGTTTATGCTAGAATATGAAGATTACAAAACGATTGCAACGATTCACATCAGCATTTTAATGTGCATGTAGAGTGCAGCAGGAAATGAAGAAATCACTGTTGTCTCTGGCTCTGATGGGAAGGACCACTGCTATGTATGTGTTTATATATGTATGTGTGTGTGTGTGTGTGTGTGTGTGTGTGTGTGTGTGTGTGTGTGTGTGTATATATAAAATGTATTTATTTCTTAATGCACTGAGTCCGTATTCTCTTGAGAATGGAAACTATTCGAGGCACGCGCTGACACTGCCCTCTCTCCTGGGAGCGAATCAGACGCCACCGTTGCACGGCCTTTGTTACGTTTGCATGATAAGCAGTGCCGTGGGCAGAAAATGATAGTCGGTGCTGTGCTGTAATTTGAAGGTCCAGCTGTCAGCCATGACGACCCAGTGATGATGACGTTTGTGAATCTCGCTGCTGCGTGTCGCTCGTTACAAGGACGGGAAAAGGAACTCGCGAGTTACTCTATTTTTCTTTCCCCCACCCATGCTTTGTTCAGAGAGAAAAATCACGAACCTTTTCAGTGGGCGAGATGGATGTGGAAAATAGGGCCTTTTGGGTTTGATGGAAGTGCAGAGTCTTGACCGACTGCATCCATGGCCTGGTTGAATTTCTGTTTTTTAAATACACTAGACCTTGCACATTTGCATTTGTACTAATATTAGTAAGAATTTCTTAAAGTTCGATGTGTGTGTGTGTGTGTGTGTGTGTGTGTGTGTGTGTGTATATATTGTGTGTGTGTTTCGTGTGTATTGTGATTCTCACAAGAACTGTCACCACATAAGTGATGAGTGTGAATGCAAATCCTGTCACTGACCAATTGAGCTTCATTGGCTCACGTGTGTGGATCTGTTGGAATGAACAAGCTGGGGTCCATGCGCCGTCTTTGGCGCCAGGTTCCAGACAATAGGGCATTTCTGGCGAAATTATCGCTGTACATAAAATCACACTGCACCGCCTTCCACAGCAGCAGGAATTTTTTTTTCTCTCCACCCAGATTTGAGTATGAGAAGAGGGTTTGTTAACGGAGACCATTCCCCGGAGAGAAGAAGCGGTATCATACACACACACACACACACGAGTCCTGTGTCGAAATAAAACCAGGCATTGGTGTCGTGCAGGGGCCGAGCGGCTGGATTACCCTGCAATTAGGTCATTTTTGTAAAAAAAATCATTTATAAAAAGATTTATAAAAATAAAAAAATAAAAAAAATAAATTACTTTTCCTTTTAATTACTTACTTTTATAACCAATTACCAGGGGAAGAAACTTAAATTGTTCAAATATGTCATAAATGTGGAGGCCGTGGCTCTGCCTCCTCCTCCATTCGTGGAGCTCGCGTAAAGTAATGTAAAGTAAAGGGAAGAGTCACGCCTGTAAAAGTCGACTTTTGAACTTCTCCATTGCCATGTCTCTCCTGCAGTTGAGTTTGTGTCCACCTCTGGTCTGCTTACCATGAAGTTTAATTCGACCTCGGTCAATCACTTAAGCGGTTGTCTTGCGCCTCTTCTTGCCTCAATGTGTGCTGGTTGCATAAAAACAGCTTAATTACAGTAACGCGTCATGTTCACCATAACAGTAACATAATATTTGGTTCATTACCCATTACAGTCACACCATTATTGTAACACATTTATTCCAATCGCTGATACCCACCCAGCCATTTTTATTGGGGTCTAATTATTTCTGGCACGTAAAAGATGAACTTTTAATGAGTATAATGTTTTTTTTTTTTTTTTATTAATCAAGTTTAAAAAGGGGAGGAGCCCAGGTTTCACATGCTCAGGTGTGGGGCGGCATCCATCTTCTCCCTTTCTCCTCAGTTTCCCTCCGTTATCTACCTTCATAATGCCCCTTGTACACAGGGGATGTTAAATGTGACCACGCCCGCTACCAGCATGTAGATTGTCAGTGCTTTTAATCCATAACGTCTGATTGTTGACCTGATCGAGGCATCAGGGTCGGTGTGAGTGTGTCATGGAGGTCTGTTGAGCAAAAACAACAAATGACCATATTTTAAAGTACCGTTGTGTGGTGTTCATTTTTTATAAAAACATTTCTTTAAACAAAATGGCCGACTACATGGTGAAAAATAGATTGTTCCGAAAACCGCAAGATGTATTTATTTCTCCGTGTCTGTCCGTTCCTGCAGGGATCGGGAAGGTGAAGAGGAAGACGAGCACCAGCGCTGCCTCTGGTGCAGATGGAGACGTGGACATGTACGGCGAGCGCCTGTACGACCTGAACATGCCCGCGCTGGTCAAGTTCAGCTACGCGGCCGAGAGAGAGGATGAGCTCTCCCTGGTCAAGGGCACGAGGGTCATCGTCATGGAAAAGTGCAGTGACGGCTGGTGGCGAGGGAGTTACGATGGACGCTCAGGCTGGTTTCCCTCCAACTACGTGACTGAGGACGTGGACAGGCCTGCGGGGGGCGAACTGGTGGGCACCGCGAGGGAGAAGTCTGGGCCGAATGGGCCGAGCGCGAACGGCTGTCGGGTGCTGCACTCCGTCCAGGCCCTCTACCCGTTCAGCTCCAGCAGCGACGAGGAGCTGACCTTTGAAAAGGACGAGGTCATGGACGTGATCGAGAAGCCAGAGAACGATCCGGAATGGTGGAAGTGTCAGAAGGTCGACGGCCAGGTGGGCTTGGTGCCCAAGAACTATGTGACTGTGCTGCAGGACTCCAATCACAGTTCGGTGAACGTGGTCCCGCCCACCCCCGAGTTTGACCACATTGCGCCCGCGGCTAGCGGGAAGTTTGCGGGCAGACAGTGGTACTACGGCCGAGTCACCCGTCACCAGGCGGAGGTGGCGCTAAACCAGAGAGGTGAACAGGGTGACTTCCTCATCAGGGACAGCGAGTCCTCGGTAAGGTCCACGCTTTTTACACATCTCAAATCTCTGTTTATGGTGGTTTATGAAGTGCAGCAATAAAATTATATTAATTTACATTTTATTTACATTTTTTTTTTTTTTTTACAGCACATAGATTATCTATTACTCTATCATTGCGCATGCTTTTTTAAAAATATATAAAAGTTTGGACCCACCTTCTCATTCAATATGTTTTCTTTATCTTCATGACCATTTACGTTGGTAGATTCTCACTGAAGGCATCAAAACTATGAATGAACACATGTGGAGTTATGTACTTAACAAAAAAAGGTGAAATAAGTGAAAACATGTTTTATATTCTAGTTTCTTTGCTCTGAGTGTTTAGCACTTTGCTCAAGTGTTTAGCACTTGTTGGGGTCCAGCTCACCCCAAACCATCTGGATTGGGTTCAGGTCCGGTGACTGTGGAGGCCAGGTCTCCACTTTTTGTTAAGTACATTACTCCACATGTGTTCATTCATAGTTTTGATGCCTTCACATTGAATGAGGAGGTGTGTCCAAACTTTTGGCCTGTACTTTTTTGTAAATATTTAATTACATCTTTTCTTGGGACAACACTTTGATAGAACATAAAGTCCCATTTATATAACAGTGTAGATTTACCGTCCGCTGCAAATAATCCAACCCATCGACACGACTGCTGTAATGCGCTGGTGTTGTAAACTGCAGAACTGTTCTAGTCTCCACCACCCTCGCCCGCGCGTCCTTCCCTCTGATCAATGGGTGGTCTGTTCGTATGAACTTTAAATGACATCACGGCTCTGCGACGCGTCCTTCGTTTGGGATTTACTCGAGGGCCGGAGTGGGAGAGACATTCCTCGCATAGCTGCCCAGCAGCGACTCTGCCCCGTGCTGCAGCAGGCACCTTGGCTCCTGATGGTTTTTAAAACCACCGACCAAACGCAGACATGCATGCAGTTGCATTTAGGATCTGACTTTGAGTGTCTCTCTGTGTTCCTCTCCTCTAGCCGAACGATTTCTCCATTTCCCTGAAGGCCCAGGGCAGGAACAAACATTTTAAGGTGCAGCTGAAGGATGCCCTGTACTGCATCGGGCAGCGTAAGTTCAGCACCATGGAGCAGCTGGTGGAGCACTACAAGAAGGCCCCCATCTTCACCAGCGAGCAGGGCGAGAAACTCTACCTCGTCAAGCCGCTGACCTGACCTGACCTGGTCTGGGCTTCGGACTCTTCCCATTGATGGACACTCAACTGTACTATCTCTCCAAATGGACTTTTTCCCTGATCTCTGTATTGCAACTGTGTATTAACAAGTGCTTATGTGATTCCCACTTTCCAAATGCTATTAACCGGTGGTGGCGGTGTGGAGATGCTCCTCATCATTGAACACTCAAGTGCATGAATCACTGTCACTCACTCACTTATACCAAGGTCTTAGACAAGAGAATGTCTTTAGAACGCTACACACAATCTGATGAAACCTGGACCCGAACATCCCCGCTGTTGCAGGGAAGGAAAAAAAAAAAAAAAAAAAGTCATCTTTAGCACATTCGTCTTTTTATTCCTTTTCCAGGGCGTATGCTGAGGTCAAAGGTCATAAAGGAAAGCAACACGCTGGGACTGGGCTGGTCTGCTGTACGTTGGTTGATGACCCTTGGTGCACTTTCCTCAACTTTTTTTTTATTTATTATTTTTTTTTATTTTAAATTCTGTGCCCTTCATTCCTCATAACTGTGTCTCATATGTTTTATCAGTGGCTGGCCCCATTATGTATTAGAAGTAGAGGAAGCCGAACAAACTGAAACCCAGAATGAAGGCCGCCTTCGTTTGCATTTTGTCCGGCCTTTGGCTGGGGCTGGTAACTGTCCACGATGGCTAAATGAAGTGGCAGGCTGAACAAACACACGAGAAAAGACGTTTTCAAGTGCAAGATCTGGACAAGTGTTGTAGGAAGAAAATGAAAAATGTTTAGCAGTATGACTTAGACTGAGCGCATATTAATACAGGGATTACAAGTAAAAAACGTACCTTTGTTGAACCAAAGTGTACTGGTTGTTATTCAGCCTACTTAGCGTTAACCTAGAAAAAAAACAATTCAAGCCTTGTGCCTTATCCGCTATTATCTGCATAATATGCCAGTGTTGCTTTGCAGTACTAAATTTGAGTTTAGAATCTGTATATATATAATAGATATGTATATTTTTCAAGGTGGAGACAGACATGTGTAGCAAGTGACCTTAACTTATTTTAGCTGGTTTTTATATTAACCTGTTGTGTACACTTTTACACTCTGGGATTACTGCTTTCCATTGGGCACTTGCTCAGTCTTGGTCCTTTTCTTTATTTGATTTCTTTTTAGTGTCCGTGAACTGTGATACACTTGGTCCCATGTATCATTTTTTTTTTTTTTTTTTAACTTAAGTTTGATACGCAACGAGTTAGAGCCAGAGTGGTCCATTCTTATCCCTTATAAGCAAAAGTCTTTTTCAAAGGTCACAGAGTCGGTCTTGTGTCGGAGCCTTTGTGAGCGCTGAGAGGGACTGTTTATACTGTGAAAATGAATGCATAGGCCTCTTAACATTTATGAAGTGGAGGTGGCTAACGTCATTTAGCATTTTTTATGTTTCTGAGAGGCTTTCCTTGACTTTCCAATTAAGTAATAAAATTACTTTAGCGACATCATTCACTGTGTATTTTTTAATATTTACAAAATGTTTTAGAATACAAGGCATTTACTTTTTATTTATTTTTTTGAACTTGTCATTGTGCAGAGTAGACCAATCTGCACAATCTGCCTTGTATCATAGTTGAAGTAAATACTATGTGTGAACAGTGCAAAATTTAAGTACATAAATGCAATAATACTTTATTATGATTAATCCCATTAATATTGTTGTTAATCTCATATTGTGGATTTCAGACACTGAATTTGCACATTTTACAACATAAACACAAGTTATTAGTCATCTGTATCACATGTCAAACTACAGATCCCATCATGCAGTGCGTCCTTTGCTAACAAACTGAGCTCACGGTGCTTTGGGGGCCCTTGCGTTCGGCAAGGCAACTGAAGCGCTGCATTATGGGATGTGTAGTTTCTTATCAGCGCTTCGTATCGCCGGGCCGTAATAATACATCAAAATAAACTGATCGTTTGGCTCCCCTGATCTATATTGAAGTAAACGAGCCTGTACTACAGAGCAACAAGCATCTGTTCTGGGAACAGTGGCTGACCCGAGAGCAGTTGGGGAAGCTTAGCTTACCACGCTTTTGAATAGAGTTTGTCTAGAGACAACTGATCCTGGTACAGCGCGACAGCAACCAATCAGGTAACCGGCAGCAGTTCCAAACAGCGGGTTTTCAAACAGTGTAGTGTGATTTAAATCACCGTTAGTCAAGTTTACAAAGTTATACATTAATGTCTACCCAGCTCGCCGTTTATTTCACGTTCTAATGTACGTAATGCAGTTTGTTAGAGAGCCGCTTCTCCGCTAAATTAGCTCGGTTAGCTCGCTGTCGTGTGACGGTTTCGAGAGCTTTTGCCGTTACGCCTCTGCGCGTATTTATTTCCTCAGAACGATGCGCAGACGCTTCGGCACCGCCGGTCTGGACCTCCTGGACACGGACCCGTCGGAGTCGGTCACGCTGTCCCAGGCCGTACAGAGCTCCACGGAGGAAGGCGCACGACCGGACCTGGATGGCGAAGCGGGCGTCCTGTTCGGCGCCATGACGGGCTCAGTCGTGGGCCTGCGGTATTACACTGGGGTGGTGAGTGATGGGCTGGCGGTCTCACTGTGACCTGACGGCTGTCCTAACTAGTTTTATTACGCAGAAGACCAGAGTCCCACTTACTTACTTACTTACTTGTGTCCCTGAGTGTCTCCAGGGGGGACTGTCCCTGTAACTACTGATTGTATGTTGCTGTGGATAAAGGCTGTTAAATACTATAGTTCAAGTAACAGCTATTCCTTTAATTTACATCCACCCTTTGGTTGTAGGATAAAAGTGGTGTCACAAAAGTCCAAATTTTTAGATTCTACTACAGAATAATGGAAAGCATCCTCCAAATCACTTACAGTGATGCCATTATATGAAGTAATAGTTGGTTTTCTTTATGATGCATTAATGCATGTTCGACCTGTGACTGATCCAGATATACGACAACAGTTAAGGTCTGGTGTGAGTGTAACTTTATGCATATACCCTATTCACCTTTTGAACATATTCTAGTTCGTTCTTTTATTGGATTAAACTGAGAAAAGGAAAGGTCTTGCCAACAGTAAGTATGAAATAGTTCCAGAAGGTATAAGAGTGTAAAACACACAAATAATCCTGATTAGAAGAACTGGTCTCTCCCAGATCAGTAAAATTATGACTACTCTCCTACAAGATAAAGTCTACAGATGGAGAACAATGTCATATTGCTGCTCAGAGAACTAATAACATTAATCAATTAATAAAATTGCTTGCATCTTAGATAAGCACTGGTTTAGTTTTCACTTTTGCACAACACTGTAGTAATCTTCACCCTTTCTGCAGGTGAACAAACGGGAGATGGTGTCCTTGGTCCGAGAACCTCACAATCCTTATGACCGCAATGCAGTGATGGTCGCCAACGTTTATGGAAACCAGGTTGGACACATAAAGAAGGAGCTGGCCGCACCAATGGCCTACATCATGGACAATAACCTGGCCAAGATTGAAGGGTAAGATGCAGTGGAAACAGCTAGATCGTCTAGCTAGGACAACCACTGGGGCCTAGCGGTTTTGGAAGCGGCCCTGTAATCAGAAGGACGACGGTTCGAATCCCGAACCGCCAAGGTGGCACTGAGGTGCCACACACTGCTCCCCGGGCGCCTGTCATGGCTGCCCACTGCTCACCAAGGGTGATGGGTTAAATGCAGAGGACACATCTCGTCCAGCCCTAGCTACATGTTTGTGTTTGTAGTTCACTAACACACAGCACTTATTTCCAAGGGTGGTTCCATATGGAAAAACCAACAAGTTTTCGATGTCTGTTACCCTGTTCTTCTGGGGAGAGGAAGAGAACAGAGCTGCGGTTACGACTAAACTTAACCACTGCGGCTTCAGATTCGATCCTGTGAAAGGTACTTTTTTTTTATTCCATGGTGCAATGTGAAGTGTGTCAAAACTGTAGTAATACTAATATGTGTGTGTGTGTGTGTGTGTGTGTGTGTGAATTTATACTTGTAGGTTTTAAATCAGCAAAGGCACCTGGAAGCTCACTGCAGGAGATGCTCTCCAAAAATCTGGTTGCCGCTGTTCCCCTGACAGCTGAGCAGGTCAAAGGAAACAGATTATTATAATCCCAGCACCTTGGTTCGCTTTTATTTGTCTTACTCAACTTCAAGTGGCGCTTTATTGTCATAAAAAAAATTACTCGCGAACCTGGTGCCACATGTAACATTAAGACAAAGTTACTTACTTACTTACATCTCTCACCGTCTCACCCCCCCCCCTTCTCTTTTAGATGAAGAATTCTTTCGACAAGATGTTTGATGACCTCATGGCTGACAAGACCCGTGAGATGGAGGCGGCGGATGTGAGTGCTTTTATTTGTAGAAAGTTCTCTTCGTGTCAGGTGGAGGGTAACTGTGGTCTCGCCGTCTACAGGCAGTGTTCACGCCTCTCCTGCCCCATCAGAAGCAGGCCCTTTACTGGATGGCCGCGCGGGAGAACAACGACCACTTGCCGCCCTTTTGGGAGCAAAAGGGCGACTTGTACGTCAACGTCCTCACCAACTTTGGCGTGAAGCAGAGGCCAGAAAGAGTGCTGGGCGGGATCTTGGCTGATGATATGGGCCTGGTAAAGACCAGCACCATCGCTGTTTGTTTCCCTCACATCTTGAATTTGTGAAACATAATTTATCATGGTGATTTTATAAACGGTTAGTAGAGCATTGACATCACTTGTCCTTTTCAGGGAAAGACCCTCACGACCATTGCACTGATAATGTCTAACTTTCATGATGGAAGACCGCTACTGTTAGACAAGGCTGACCAGAAGGCCTCTTCTTCTCTTTTAAAAAGGTAAACCGAGGGAAAGGACTTTATCTTCTATCTATCCGCATACGAGTCTGTGAATCTATTGGACAGGAATTGTATGCAGTCTTTGAGATCAAATAAAATTAAACTGTCTGGGCTGCAATTTTTTTGATTTAAGGCGACGCAAAGACCCTATTAAGACTGAAAAGGCTGCTTCTCCAAAAAAAGGTAAGAAGGTTCTCCACCAGATGACTCCATGCTTGCTCTTCTTCGGCACTTTTTATTAAGCAATCTATTAATTTCTCCAGCTAGAACGGCAGAGAAAGCTTCATCCAGTGCAGGTGGGTGCTGCAGGTGGCAGGACGCGTGTTCTGTGACAGATGTATGGGTCTGAGTACGATGTCCCTGCTTTGTCATGTGTCTAGGTGGGGCCGTTCTGCTGGAAGATGCGGGTTTCGCTGCAGCGCTGGCTGGCGGCTCCGCTAAGTCGAAGAAGACCAAATCTGGTGTGTTGTGGACACTTTCCTTCTTCTTGTGTTGAAGAGATGACTGATTATGTTCTCATAAACAATTTTCGAGGGGTCAGAACCATATGGGCTAAATCGTCATTTAGTTTTCACGCCCCTATCTGACATGGACATTTTCACGACTGTGTTTTTAGGAGCTGACAGCCGCATCTCAACAGCCAGAGCCACCCTGATCATCTGTCCCCTCTCGGTGCTCAGCAACTGGTTGGTGTGTAGGAGTCTCGTACAGCTGAAACAGGGTGGCGGTTTTATATTTATTCCATGGATGGAGCTGGTATGTTTTTGTTTGCCTGTTGCAGGACCAGTTTGAGCAGCACGTCCGGTTCGGCGAGAATCTGAGCGTGTACCTGTACTACGGAACTGAACGCTGCAGAGACCACAACTTCCTGTCTAGACAGGATGTTGTTCTCACCACCTATAATGTACTGTCTGCAGATTATGGGGTGAGGACAACTGTGTGTGTGTGTGTGTGGTTTGAGGGTTAAAAGCACTGCTGATCGCCTTTCTCTGCACAGAACAAAGAGAGCAGTCCACTGCACAAGGTCTCCTGGCTGCGGGTGGTTCTGGATGAAGGCCATGTGGTGAGAAACCCCAACGCACAGCAGACCAAGGCCGTGTTGGACCTCAGCTCCGAGAGAAGATGGATTCTTTCAGGTAAGAGATTCAGAGTTCATGTGCATTAGCAGACTTCAGCATGTAAGTAAACCTTTTACCTGCACTACGTAGTGCTTTGTGGAAAGTATTACTTGCAATTATTTGCTTAGCTGTTAATTGAAATGTTTTGCAAAGTATTAATTGTGATTAAGGCTTGTTGTAATATTTAAAACTATTACAGAGACGAGTGTGGGAAAGAGGCTCAGGCCGTAACGTTATGCTCGTATTTACGTGCTGAAGGTGTAACTGACAAAACAATGGGCACACAATTCAGATTGCATTTTGCATTGCTTGCAGCACAAAGTTAGAAATTTTAACGTTGCAAGTGCCAGCCAATCAAATTCATGTATTTCCAGAACAGGTTAAATGAGAAACAGTGATTGGCTACCTGTACAGTGAACATAAACAGCATTAAATGGCGTTCATTTATTTCAACATTAAATATTTGTAGAATATTTCAAAGCTATTGTTATAACCTTTTTTTGTGTGTGTGAAGCAATTGGCACTTAATAATGGAATTTTGTGTAATTAGGGCTTCTGGCCATTCCTCTCTATTGTGGTCAGGAACCCCCATTCAGAACTCCCTGAAGGACCTGTGGGTGCTCATGGCCTTCCTGAAGCTCAAGCCTTTTGATGTGAAGGAATGGTGGAACCGTGTCATTCAGAGGCCTGTAACCCAGGGAGACCGTGAGAGTCTGAAGTATGCGGACTGCCCTCTAAAGAAATGTCATTGTCACTGGCTAAATGTTCTGAGCAAGACGTCCATGTGAAGCAAAGCATGCAGTTCGGGTTTTAAGATGTTCTTTTATTTATTGTAATCTGTGTCCATCACCATCAGAAACCTGCAGGCTTTGATTAAAGGAATCACGCTGAGACGCACCAAAACCAGCAAAGTGGCCGGTAAGAGTGTGGTGGAGCTCCCCCAGAAGAAGATGTTTGTACAGCGTGTGACCCTGTCTGAAGAGGAGAGGCAGGAGTATGACCTCGCCAAAACCGAAGGCCAGAAAGTCATTGGCAGGTGCCGTGAACCAGCAGATGAAATTCTGTCATATAAGTTCTTTGTATGTTATCGAGAAGCATGAAGGGGGTGTCTCTGTCTTTGGACAGATATGTCACTGAAGGGACTGTGCTGACCAACTATGCTGATGTTCTTGCTATCCTGGTACGGCTGAGGCAGATCTGTTGCCACCCTGGACTTCTGGGATCTTATGCAAGAGTGTCATCAGGTGAGTCCTGGTCTGGTCCGGTAACATCAGGTATACAGCCTTTTGGGGGTATTTGGGGGTTGGCAAAGGAAGTAGTCTGAGGTAGTACTGTGGGTTACAGTATATAAACCGTATATAAATTTGGTCTATGGGAGAGACTTATAATGGCCTAGTACAGAAATATCCGCTCCTCACGAAAATACAGTCACAACACCTGTGCAGTGTGTGGGGACGGTGCTTTGTCAGTGGCACCTCAGAGGCACCTTGGCGGATTCGAACCGGAAACCTTCTAAATATCATGACTAAATGACTAGTAATCCTTAAATCAAGGTCTGCAGACCCAATAAATCAAAGGAAACAAGTCTTTCAATCTGTAAGTAATCCGCCAGTCTCTGCACACTTACGTTTACATTTACAGCATTTACCAGACGCCCTTATCCAGAGCGACCTACAGTCAGTAGTTACAGGGACAGTCCCCCTCTGGAGACACTCAGGGTTAAGTGTCTTGCTCAGGGATGCAATGGTAGTAAGTGGGGTTCGAACCTGGGTCTTCTAGTTCAAAAAATACAATCTTGGAATCCTGGAGGGACTGCATGATAATATATGAACATGCATAGTGTTATTTAAATATTTTCTGACAATATAATGTAAATTCTGCAGCAGAAAACAGAAAATCCAACATTTTTATAATAATCACTCGCATCATACAAATACCCAGTATTTCACTGGCCTTATGGGTGTGACAGGAAGTCCACTTTCAGTAGAATTGCCTAGATATTGTTTTATCTGGTATACGGTTATGCTATATGTTGACGTATCTGTACAACTTCCTGCTGGTCACATGTTACCCTTTCAAAAACGGTTACATTTAAATTTGCTTTATATACAAATTACGTATATACCGTCTATGGTTCAATTTAAACCGCTTAATACTTGCTCTTTTTGAAATACTACAAGTTGCATATGCGTGATGTACGTGTACATAGTCATGGTCTCGCCCACCTTGGCTTGCGATCGCCCACGGCAAGACTGTTTAGATTTTGCGGCCAGGAGAGAGCAGAACCCGGTTCTACCTGGAAGTGTGTTTATTTTGAAACGTTTCCAACAGTTAGCGTGATGACGACCACCACAAATGTTTGCCTCTTTTAGGAGAGAATTTTATTTGACTGACATGCAAAATATCGGCAAGCGATCAGGAAGCCGTTCTTGTTCTACCTCTTCTTCCTTCTCATATTCAGGATCAGGAACATAATGCTGTATCTCCGAAGACATTTGTTTGTAGCATGCGGAGGCAGGTAGTTTGGTGGTTGGAGGGATGGAGGGAGTGTCACAGTGCTGTTATCCAATCAGAGGCGATAAGGCTTTTTCACCAAAACTGGCTCACAGGGCATTCGTTCACACCAGAGACCACTGCAAATGAATGAAGAAACAATGTAATGACACCTTTTGATGTTTGCTTGTCTGTTGGCAGGTGACACATCAGCGCCCAGTGACTTGCAGGAGCGCCTCATCAGCAAGATCAGGCTGGTCCTGAGCTGTGGTTCAGATGAGGAGTGCGCCATCTGTCTGGACTCCCTGCGCCAGCCCGTCATCACCTACTGCGCCCACGTCTTCTGCAGACCCTGCATCTGCGAGGTCATCCGCAGCGAGCAGGTCAGTGGATCAGCACTGCTCGCTCCCCGGGCGCCAGCATACACACTGCTCCCCGGGCGCCTGTCATGGCTGCCCACCGCTCTCCAAGGGTGATTGTTAAAAGCAGGGGACACATTTTGTTGTGTGCACAGTGTGCTGTGCTGTGTTTCACAATGACAATCACTTCACTTTTCATATTACTCATTTTAACAACATTGGTTCGTATGCACCTCTTGCAATTTGAGGACTGTTACGTCAGTAAATTCATTTTAGTTTACAAACCTGGACATGCTGCAGGAACGAGCGAAGTGTCCACTGTGCCGAGCCCATATCAACACGAAGGAGCTGGTGGAGTATCCTGGAGACAAGGAGACGGGCACTTCCACCAGTGGAAAGGAGAAGTGGCGCTCCAGCTCCAAAGTAAGATGAGCTTTTACCCACTCGCCACCACTCTACGTTCAAGAACGACTTGAACCAAACCCGAACTCAACCCGGCCCGGGTCTGGCCAAGACGTACAGCCTTTTATTTTTTACCAAAGAAATAATTTTTTCATATTGCATTATAATGTTTTTCTTTGTTTTTTGTTCCTTCTATTTAAATAACTTAAAAAATATTTTGCATGCATGCATGCATCTGGGGTGCAGTGGGAGCTGAAAGTGGATTTTGCTGGGTGAAGAGGAACTGCGCTGAACCTGCACCGATGCCTATGTCCTGCAGGTTGATGCTCTGATGGGCAGGTTGCTGCAGGTGCACGGTGAGGACCCCGCCGTTAAGAGCCTGGTGGTTTCCCAGTTCACCAGGTTCCTCACGCTGCTGGAAACGCCTCTGAGGTACGTGCAGAGGCGTTTCAGTTGTCAATCCTTTACATTGTACTATGACGTCAAATCGTCATCGTCACCCACTTCACACCAGACAACACGGCTTCACCTTCACCCGGCTGGATGGGTCCATGAACCAGAGGAGTCGTGTCAAGGCCATTGCGGAGTTCCAGGATTCTTCACCT
Source organism: Denticeps clupeoides (assembly GCF_900700375.1). Classification (NCBI taxonomy): domain Eukaryota; kingdom Metazoa; phylum Chordata; class Actinopteri; order Clupeiformes; family Denticipitidae; genus Denticeps; species Denticeps clupeoides. Next base: position 3,758,707 of record NC_041710.1, read on the forward strand.
TCCAGCCCCTCCATCATGCTGCTGTCACTCACTGCTGGAGGGGTGGGGCTAAACCTGACCGCCGCCTCCCGGGTTTTTATGATGGACCCTGTGAGTATGGGGTGGGGAAACTGTCAGTATTTCCCAATTCATCTTCTGCTGTAGCGTGGGATTTATATTCTCTTCTTGTTTTCCATGACGTCTGCAATGACAAGGGTCACGCGTTTATTTGCGTATATCACAAGTTGCTCTGGAAAAGGGCGTCTGAATATTGCCTCAAATGAAAATTTAATCCTAGGCTAGGTTACACTGTAAAAGGCAGGGTCTCACATGGGCGGGCACACTCATATTGCCAGAACTTCCTGCCTTGCCACCATGACCACGATTTCTTTTTAGCACCTGTGTTGCTAGAACATTAGCTTTCAGGGGAAAAAAAAATCAAATGTAGTTATGATGTATAGTCTGGTGTGTTTTTATTTATTCATGGCGCTCATGGCGTATTGATGTTCATTTTCTTCTGTGTTGTTTGTCCTTATATAACTTTATCAATTAAAAGTGTAAATATGATTACGTCCGAACCAGAATTTTATTTTTCTATAACCGAAAGGATAACATAAAGCTGCAAAAGGACCATCAACGGATTTTTAATCTTTATTTCTGTTCAGAAAAGTATGGTCAACTTGGCCATAAAGCAGCATGTTGACTCGTTGACCAGCAGGTGGGGTGATTGTTCAGGAAACACTGGGATACGTAACACGAACGTCTGGTCACACAGACTCCGGGCCAGGAATTTTACAATATTGCGATTTTATTTAGAAAATGATTTCTAATATTGGGACAGATGTGTGTTTACTCTGAGAGTAAACCAACCTTTAGCGTGGTAAGAGATTATATAATCCATATTAATGCATTCTTTGTGCGAGGTAACTTCGCCGTAAACGTGTAATATTACTTTATGTGTGCTGTCTAGACGTGCCTGTTGTGTTAGTTCTTTCGGCTCATAACATGTTGCTCTCCAGCCGCTTTTCCGAAGGCTGACTTCGGAACACGATTAAGTGTACGGCATTCTTTCTGAGATGAATGATTGATTCTTTCTGTCCTCAGTCCTGGAACCCTGCAGCTGAGGACCAGTGTGTTGACAGGTGTCACCGACTGGGCCAGACGAGAGATGTGATTATCACCAAGGTCAGTTCTGTGACCAACACAAACATGTTGTTGAACTTGTTTTGTAATGTTACTGGCCCGTAGTAAACCATTAGTATTCTTGAGATGATCATTATTTGTTGGAAGAAATTATGGCTTAAAGATATTGCCTAATCTGGAAATGTTTTTTTTTTTTTTCTGTTCTTTAAATTTCACATTATGGTTGTTGAGTTTTTTGTTCTCTGCGAAGTTTATCGTGAAGAACTCTGTGGAAGAGGACATGATGAGAATCCAGCTGAACAAGAAGGAGCTGATGGAGAAGACCTTTGGGAGTAAGAGTGTCCAGGACCAGAGGCAGTCACGTATCGAGGAGATCAAGACCATGATGGCGCTCTAAGTGCATGTTTTGCACGTCTTGCACGTTTGAATTAATCACAAACGTCTCTGACAACGTTTCTAAAATGAATAATTAGGGGGGGGGGGGGGGGCATTTACTCAGAATGTTTGTTTTTTTATTTCATTGTTCTTAATTCTTAAGACTATTGCAGAGATAAGCGCAACTCGGGCCATTGCCTTCCACTCATATGTATGGGCTGAAGGTGGCAACGGAGACGCTTGAGACATGAACTGTGGGTTCATCGGAGATAACAAAAAAAATAAATACATTTTTCAGTTGCCAGCCAATCAAATCCATTTGTGCAATTTTTCCAAATGCGAACTTGTGGAAATTGTGAAATGAGGGTGCATGAGAGCTGGGCTCTTCCCTTCTAAAACCTTAACGCACCTTTTTTTCTGGAATTTGGAAATAATGAGACACAAGTCTGCTCCAGCACTGGGAAAACAGGAGTAGAGGCTGCAGTTCTCATTCATCTTTTATTTCAGAGCTTGCAGGTGAAGGGTGGCATTACAGGAAGGTTACAAACCAACGTGTCACAACCGTTTCAGTGAACTGTGCTCAGCAAGAAGTGTCTCAACCATGACTGTAACCCTGTTCTGGGAAGCCAGACTCTTTAATCCGCATGTGCAGAACCCACCAGTAGTAGTAGAGGAGGAAGCATGGGTCCGTGGCCCAGAGCTTAGCAGCCTACCTTGGAGAAGCGCTGTGATGCTCACGTAAACAAGATGTCAAAAGCAAGAAAAAAAATGACTCAATCCCACCCAGTTCAGTGAGGGGAAAAAAACCCAAGACCTCAGTCTATTTGAAAAAGAGGTAGGAGAGCATCTGGGGTTAAATTACTTCACTTATGTAGCCTCCTGGGAAGCACCTCTCAGGGTAGGGGGTCTTCTGCAAGATTAAAGCTGGTCCGTGAAGTCATCCAGCAAACCAACGACATCTCGTTTTGCAGAAGGCCCCCCTTCCACAAGTCAAGAAGACATGAGCTTTACTTGTACGAGGTGGGACTACAGCCATAGAAGGCATCTACAGGAGTTTTTTTTTTTTTTTTTTTTTTTTTACGGAGTGTTGTTTACCACTACGACTCAAGGCAACGTCCAGCATGGAGACATCATCGTAAAAAGAAACGGGGATCTGGGTGCGTACGGCCAAGGTTGGTGCAAGTTGGCCATGTGCGAGACTACTTCTCCAGCTCTGACGTCACAGTGTAAGAGGCGGGGCCAGAACTAGGCGATTTACTCTTATCGGTGGACAGAAGTGCTGCATAGTTGTGTTGAGGCGGTATAAAAATATCTGGATGCTCGACTCAGTCTTCGCTAAAGCTATGTGTCAAAAAAGAAGAAGAAAAAAGGTTAAGAGAACGGCATGAGGGGGGCGGGGCATGGAACATCATTCACTTCTGCTCCTCTCGACTGGCGGAGTCTCTCGCCCGTGTGAGTCGGGACCCCCGTGTCTTTTACTGCAGGAAGGCGTCGAGCTTCTTCTCAATGTTCGCAAAGGAGTCCATGCCCATGTAGTCTGCCTGGCCCTGCTCCCACTTCTGCTTGCGCTCTTGAGAAGACATCTGGGGTGGAGGCGGAGGGTGATGGGAAATCTCCATCTTTGACAGGACTTCATGGACCTCCTCCTGCGACAAGGACGCAAGAGATCTCACTTGGAGGTACATTTTGTATCTTAAAAAGGTGCTTTACTTTCTACAGTTCTCGATGTGTTCTCGACTCCAGACTGGTCTCAGGTTTAACTGTTGGAATGGAACGTCTACTTCCATCCCAGGAGTACAACGTTCTTCTAGAACGCAATATAAACCGACAACATCCACACGATGCAAACTGAACAGAGAGGCCATGACGTTCTCTGCTTGAAACTTTACTGGAGGCGAGAGAAGACAGGACTACGGCGGCACGGTGACGGACAAAACACACAGGAAAGCGATCATGTGAAAGCCAGGAGAGCAGGAACTAACTACCCACCTGGCCCTTTGTGTCTGTGGGTAATTATTTCTGACATCCAGAAGAAGAAATTTTATGTCTTTTTAATTTTTTTTTCAAAGGGGGAGGAGCCTGTGGGCATGATTGACAGTTCTCACACACCTTACTTCCTCATTCTGGGCTATTTAAACCCTCTCCTGTCATACGTGACACACAGAGGTGTAGCGCAGAGTCCATATCCTCCCTTTCTCCTCCATTCTCTACACTCCTAACACCCCCTGTACACACACCCAGCCACGCCCACTACCAACACCAACGTGCACATTGTCAGTACTTTAATTCAGGAGTTGTGAATGCGATATTAGGCGCTGGTCACAAGCCCGGGTGGATGTTGAGGATTGAATCAGGAAGGGTGTACGGCGTAAAACTGGCGACCCCTAACACGAGTAGCCGAAGGGAGACGATGGCACTACTTTACGATATTATGCATGTTAATGCAAACACGCATTATACTCTTATACCATTGGTAATGATACAAAGGGTACATATTAATTGCACTCCATTTATGACACTATGGTTAGTCTTTTGTCAGCTCAGGCCTTCAGAATACTAAATCAGCCTTTGCATAACGCAATTTTAATGACCCCCGCCTTGGCCAATCAGAATCAAGCATACATTTGAACTTTGGTCTGTCTGCTTCCAGTGTGTGTGTGTGGGGGGGGGGAAATATATATATATATTATATATAAATAAATATTAAAAAAAAAAACACAGACACGACTGGGCTGACTACAACTTCCTCACCTCGGTGTTGCACCCGGAGAGGAAGGGCTCAGAGCCGTACTCCTCTTTCATCAGGGGTAGCACCGCCGTGCAGAACAGGTCCCACCACCGCAGCAGGAAGTCGGGGTGCAGGGTGGACGGCTCCTGCGAGTGGCCCTTCACCGCTCGGCTCTTCTGGTCGTAGGTGTAGTTCCATGGCTTCACTTTGCCGAGGAAGTGGACCACCTTGGCCTCGCGCCCATATCTGGAGAGATCACAGCGGCGACAGAAGAAGACCAGCAACAGTTGTTAAAAAAAAATATATATATAGATATAGATAGAGATATAGAGAGAGAGAGAGAGAAGCAGTAGCCTAGCGGGTAACACACTCGCCTGTGAACCAGAAGACCCAGGTTCAAATCCAATTTACTACCATTGTGTCCGTGAGCAAGACACTTGACCCCAAGTTGCTCCAGGGGGGGACTGTCCCTGTAACTACTGATTGTAAGTCACTCTGGATAATGCTGTAAATGTGGATGTAAAATGGATTAAACTAACTGTGGCGTCATACGAGTGAAATACCAGGGAGTCGTGACATTGATAAGAGGAATTTACACAAATGGTAGAGTTTCAACAAGAAAAGCACCTGGAGGGCTGCGCCACACAAAATGACATTTGGACAGAGCATAAAAGGCCCTAAAATAAGCCCTGCTATTTTGGGGATGCTGGTATCTGCTGTGTTGGATGGGTGAGATGTTGGGCCAGGAACAGAGAGGGTTTTTCAGCTCCTCCTCTCGTCTCCGGTTTCCAAATGTCAGGGTGTGAACGTACCTTCCTGCGACCTTGGCTCTGTTTGTGCAGCCGAGGTAGCAGCACGCTGCAAAATAGCAGGACGCCGCGACTTGATGCGATACGATATGCCGTATCTGCAGGTGGAGAACTCCTCCAAACCCCATGGGCCATCGCAAGTTTGAGAAATGATGAATTGGTGTCTTGTGATCCACCGAGATGTTCGGCCAATGACCTATGAGTCAGTCCCCTCAACCGGGTCTAAGTTAGGACAGGAGAGGAGCGGGTGGTGGGGACACTCACTGCTTAAAGGCTGGAAGGTAGGAGTAGATGGCGATGCTGCTGAGGTTGTAGACAAACGGGAGGTGTTTCGAGATGTCTGCCGTTGCCCAGTCGCTGAAGAAACTGTTCAGAACTCCCTGGTCCCCGCCTGTATCAGGCAATGAAAAAACACAGCAAAAATCTCATAATAACTAAATAATTCCATTATGTGAATTTTGGGCATTATCAAAAGGATTTGTGAACATTAGCGGCAAAAGGTGAAATAAAAATGTACACATATTTTTTATAATGCAATAGTGCATCAAATTCAATTTGCAATCGATATGACATTTTTAACTTGATATAACATAACTCGAAAAAACGCTATATTGCCAAAGGTATTGTGCCACCTGCCATTACATTTACGGCATTTACCAGACGCCCTTATCCAGAGTGACTTACAATCAGTAGTTACAGGTACAGTCCCCCCCTGGTCTTGTTCAGGGACACAATGGTAGTAGGTGGGATTTGAACCTGGGTCTTCTGGTTCATAGGCGAGTGTGTTACCTGCTAGGCAACTACCACCCCATTACACACACATAGATGACATCCCATTATTAATCCATGGTCTATAGCACGTGTGTCAAACTCGCAGCCCACGGGCCAGATCCCGCGAGATCACTTTATATAGATTATGGCCCGGCGATACGAAGCGCAGATAACACACAAACTACAGATCCCATAATGCAGCGCACTGAGAAACTGCACAGCGCCCTGCGCTTTGGTGACCTTGAAGCACCCAAAAAAGCTGCTTCACAACCCATTTGCACCTGAAGTGCTGCATTATGGGACCTATAGCTTCATATCGCCAAGCCTAATAATAGATGAATATAAAAAGTAAGCTCGCGAGATGTGGCCTGTGAGTTTGACACCCCTGGTCTATAGTGTGGAGTTGGCCCACCCTTTGATGCCACATTGGATTCAACTTCTCTGAGAAAGCCAGAGCCACGTGGTTTAGGAGTGTGCTTATGGGAATGTTTGACCACTTGTGAGGTCAGCTGATGGTAATGTTGGATAAGAAGGCCTCAACTCTAAATGATCCCAAATGTGTCCTGTAGGTTGAGGTCAGGGTTCTGTGCAGGCCAGTCAAGTTCCTTGGGCCCTGACCCAAACTGATCAACGTTGGGAGCATGAAACGGTTTACACTTGATTAGTTAAAAAAAAAAAACATATCCAACATTCAACATTTGACTTATTGCAATATACCATGACCATAGTCCCTTTATTGTGATATGAATCACCAGCCAGGTTAAACACTGGTTAAAGAGTACTTGCTCAGGAAGTGTTGCAGAACGGAACATCGTTCAAAGTCCTCCATTTGACACCAGCGAAAGTGAAGCGATTGTCATTGTGAAACACTGCAGCACAGCACACGGTGACACAACGAAATGTGTCCTTGGTGAGCAGTGGGCAGCCATGAACCGGCAACCTTCTGATTACGAGCCACTTCCTTAACCGCTAGGCCACCACTGCCCCACTACTGACACTACTGTAAACACTGTGACTGATATTATATATGAGCCCTATTTTTGCAGTCTGAATACCCAGTGCAGTCTACTTCTTAGGGAACTAAAGGGGATCAGAATGTGGCTCTAGTCTTCTTCACATCAATCTTCAAATGTATTTAGGGTGGTAGTAGCCTAGTGGGTAACACACTCGCCTGTGAACCAGAAGACCCGGGTTCAAATCCCACTTACTACCATTGTGTCCCTGAGCAAGACACTTAACCCTAAGTGTCTCCAGGGGGGGGACTGTCCCTGTCACTATGATTGTAAGGTGCTGTAAATGTACCTAAAAATGTCCCTAAATATTTTAGAACTAAATCATCTAAACAGGTCTTTACGTCCTTCATACGAGAAGATTTGTTGTGGTTCATTTATTCGCCTCTGTCTGCAATTTACGTTACAGGAAGAGGCTGATTGCAACACGACAGCCACGATGCCGTGATGACAGGTTCGTGTTCCGCTGCTCCGCCCGGCACGATCATCGCCAGTCTCTCGTCACCGGTGAAACACGAGCCCCCCACCGGCCCCGGTCAGCGTCACGGCTGAAATGAAGGTGGAGCATTAATCGTCACGGCAACATACACAAGCTCAAGCCTGCTGGGAATAGGACTTTGCGCCTCCACTCCCGTCACCCCTCTGAGATGCCGCCGCAGCCGAGCGGCGCGTCTATACGTTCGGACAGAAATAGGCGAGAGGACGGGGTCGACGTTTCCACCGGGGGAGGGTTGTAAAACGATCCCGCTGTTGTAGTGCAGAGAACTGCCATGGAAAACCCACGAAGACGTTATAAAAAGCAGGAGGCGGACCTGGACCAGACCGGATTATTTATTCTTTATTTTTTAATAACCAACCAACCAACCATACTTGTTACTCAAATGTTCGGGATAAAACTAAATCCCGGTCTGGAATTTTACTCTCTGATCCTGACACGGTAACCTACAGCTTTAGGCTGCTGCATTTTACCCACTGCAACAACAGAATATACATAAACACCATTGCCATGTCGTGCAGCGGCATTCCACCTCTTCCTGGGCATCGCACTGGAGGGATCAATTGGATGGCGACCTGCAACGAAGCTTAAATTCGTGCGGAACGATGGCGTGTAGGGTCAACCAGACTTTTGGATCCTGTGTCTTGGAACAGTCAGTCCCCCCATGGAGCTCAAATGTCAAAGTTCAGGCCCGTCTACACACGACATGAGAGCATTTCTGCAAACATTGCAACACGCACAACGTACGCGTGACACACGCATGTTCCAACATGAACAGACCCGACCGCGAGTGGACAAACACGGCCATCTTTTTTTCCCCCCTCTGTAAACCTGAGCAAATCCAGATGAATCCAGACATTGAACACAAATAAATAAATCAAGTCGGCATTTAGATGCCCTGGAGGGTGGCGGAGTTGAATAAAGGCGGGAATTCACTGAAGCTGGCAGGGGCAGGGCCGGCCCAAGCCAATAAGCGAGTGGCTCTTGCCCGGCGGCTTTTGGGTTCGGCCCTTCCCAACCGAGGCCCCCTGGAAATAACTCGCCCACAACCCCATCTTTGTGCTTTATAACCAGGCCTGGTCAACAGCACTCTCAACGCCAGCTCATATGTGGCTATGTGTGAAAATGAAGTCATTGTGAAGCACAGCACACGGTGACACAACGAAATGTGTCCTCTGCATTTAACCCTCACCCTTGGTGAGCAGTGGGCAGCCGTGATGGGGGAGCTGCCTGTGGGGTGACGGGGGCTCAGTGGCACCTTGGGGGGGGTCGAGATTTGAACTGGCAACCTTCCGATTACAGGTCCATTGCCTTACTCGGGTGGTAGTGGTAGTAGTCTGGTGGGTAACACACTTGCCTATGAACCAGTGGTGCTCAGTGGTGGCCTAGAGGGTCAGTGGTGGCCTAGAGGTTAAGGAAACGGCCCATTAATCAGAAGGTTGCCGGTTCAAATCCCCATCCGCCAAGGTGCCACTGAGCAAAGCACCGTCCCCACACACTGCTCCCCGGGCGCCTGTCATGGCTGCCCACTGCACACCAAATGTGATGGTTCAAATCCCACTTACTACCATTGTGTCCCTGAGCAAGACAATTAACCCTGAGTGTCTCCGGGGGGGGACTGTCCCTGTAACTACTGATTGTAAGTGGCTCTGGATAAGGCCGTCTGGTAAATGCCGTAAATGTAAATGTACTCGCCACTGCCCCATGTGATGTGTCTGAAGGGATAATGCAACTATATAAAATGCCATTATATCTATTAGACTGAAGATTAGAGCAGGACCATGTTCTGCCTGAAACCTGCCATGCTGTCTGCTGAGCGACATGAGGTTCAAGGACCAGACGAGGAGTTGAGTAGCCTCGGTCGCAGTCAGAGGGAACCTGTAGGAGACCGGAGCAAAACACCCACCGTCAAAGCTGCCGTTTTCCGTGCAGCGCGCCAGAAGCCTCCCGTACGTCTCGTTGGAGGGCTGGAACACAAAAACGCCGGAGTTGAAGCAGTCCGGCCAGCCCGGGTCCGGTGCTGCGGACAGCTCTTCTCGCTCAAACAAGTCGTCGATGTTGGACAGAACCTGAGGGGCACAGAGAACACCGGCAGCACATCGACTTTTAATGGTCGGCCAGGTAACGTAGACAGATTTGTGCCATTTTATCGCAATGTCACAAAACTAACGTCACCACCCCGCACTCAGGTCCCAACATAAGACTTTTTCGTGGCACATTTTAACCTCCACGGTTGGCTGACTGATTCGTCCCGATCTGCACGAAACCGAGATGGCAGCAGTGCTCGACATGGACAATCTTAGAATTAATGGACTCTTGACTCCTGTTACCCCAGCGTTAGCAGTAACACCCTGGAAGGGCGACTCCTTCCCAAGGTTTCTTCCGTTTTCTCCTCCACGTGAGTTCTCTAGGGAATTTTTCCTTGAGTCCAGAGAGGGTCTAACTATGAGGGGTGTCATCTGTAGTGGTGGTTAAGTTTTTCCTTGTGTGCAGAAGGGTCAACTGTAGGGCGTGTCAAAGCCCATTGAGACGCACTCTATGTGATTATGGGCCCTATACGAAATAAATGTTGTTGTTGTGGATGTCCACAGCCTCTCATTCACAATCATCTGCTCCTGTTTCCAGTGTGTGCTAGGAGTGAAATGGTGAAATACTGCCCCCTAGAGTTTAAAGTTCGCTAGGTGGAAAAATCTTACATGTTGCACCTCTAAGATGATTTTTTATTTTTTTAACAATTTGCTACCACTACTATTTTTATAGGTGTTGTATCAGGTAAAAAAATATATATATATTATACCAGCAATATTCATGTAAAACTAGGAACCGGCAATTTTAACTTTTGCATTCCACAACCAGACATGATTGATGTATTGATCACATTATTGATCACGTTCACCAGGCTCACCAGAGTGTCTGCGTCCATGAACACACATTTGGAGTAGTGTGTGAGGGTCCAGCAGTGGAATTTGGTGAAGGTGACGCCCAGATCTGGCCTCTTCATCAGAGCCAGATGAGCCGTGTCCCCGCTGTCCATTACGTCCACCATCACGACTTCGTCGTAGATCTTACGAAGCACTGCTCTGTCCAAAAATAAATGAAATGGAACGGGTCACAAACGCCCAAAATCAAATTCCAGCCACTACAACAATCACAGCACTCTCTCTGCACATCCGGCACAAGGGCAAAAAAAAAAACGTGGAGCATTTAATATAATAAAATCCCTGCAAGTACCTGGTGGGCTCGGTGACATGGGGCCCAATCAGGACAGCCAGCTTCCGCGACGTGTGGTTGCTCCTCAGCGATTTCCCAAGCACCATGGCGCCCTTGGCATAACTGTCGTTGGTGGCAAGAGTGACAAATGCCTGATCTGTGCAAAAAATAAAATAAAATAATAATAAGACACAACAACCAGAATTGGGCCCAAGTCTCCGATTTTTGACAGCTCTCTATATACTAAACAGATTCACAGGTTGAAGAAATATCTGGTTATGTCCGGTGCTGATATAATCGTCATAATAACGTCGCGAGTGCGTGTATCGGTGTAAAAATAGTGCCGGAATGTCGCACTGTGTCCCCGGTGGAAACATGCACGCGCGCCCCCGACATGTCCCTCCGGGCACGCGCGACATTTTAAATAACAGTAAATAATCACGACGACGACGACGACGACGACGTTGATAATCAGGGTTGATGAGGAGGATGACGATGATGACGATGATGACGACGACGGCGACGCCGCTCGTCGTCGCCTTCGATTCCTGCCGCGGCTCCGCGTCGCCGGGACACGACCGGGACTTGGACGCGGAGAGGGAGAGGCCGCGACCCGTACCTGCCATGGTTCCTCCGGCGTGGCAGGAGCGCTGGTGCGCGGCGACGTTTTACGACCAGCCAGCCGCCTGCGACTTACGGCCGGGCCACGTGACCTGTCCTGGACACGCCCCCATGGACACGCCCCCCGGAGTCGCTTTATTACACCGACCCGCTCGCTTCTAGTAATAATATGTACAGAATTGATTTTTTTTTTTAAATGAGCTCATTTTAAAATGACAATTTACGAAGTGGATTTTAAGACATGAAAACCAACATGTGTGTACTTATACCTGAATAGATGAAGGGACAAAACATTTTACTGAATTCGAAATTCGACTGTGTCACAGTGGAAAATATTTTTTTTTTAATTATTCTGATTTATTTAGTCCTCTAGATTACAGTAAATGATAAAGACGTGTGAGGCGCATGAACAGTTGCTTTTGCAGCGCCTCCTAGTGGCTGAAACGTTGGTTAACGGTCCTGCTTGCAGCTTCGTATTATTTTCGGTCAAGAGGCATTTTGGACCATCAGCACACATTACACGTTGTCGGGGGAAGACCTGGTCCACACCATTCCCCTGATCTCAGATCCACCCCGGTCTGCCGTCTCTGATGCTCCCACGAACAGGTCCACACGCCCAGATTGTCCCCATTCACCTGCTGGGACCGACGCAGAAGCACTAAAACCCAGGCAGCCATGAGAAAGGAGCAGTCGTTGAGATAATATTGTCAGCAAGAGATCCAATTTTCATACAGTTTAATCAGAATTCCTGTAGTGCGCTAACACTAACATTGTCATCATCTTTTTTGTAAATGTATTTCACTGATTCCTCTCCCAAAAGAACATTTATTTTCTGTCAGTGGAACGCAGCAGAACAGAACACAGTCATAAGATTAACACTTTTTTTTTTTTTTTTACAGTATTCCTGTTGTAGGAATCACACTATGGTCACAAAGAAGCAACATCACTAAAGTTCGGAGTAGAGTAGTTCAGACGGAGATTCGTTTAGCAGCAGAGGTATCCAGTGAATGCACCAGTCACCAGTTCCCAATTATAATAAGAACGGGAAAAAGAGGAATTGCGTCAAGACGAACCCGTCAGAAGTTTTTCTCGGCCTGGGAGAAGACAGAGAGCTTGGTGGACGTACGGTGTTTGACCGACAGATGGAGGCACAGCACCAGCCGTCCGAAGTCCTCCACGCTGCCTCCTAGGCCCGGACACCCGGAGGGGTGTCCAGTCAGCAGTGGGTGAAGGAACTTGTTTTGCCCTCATGGATGGGGTGCATTTGGGGTCGTGCAGACATATGCGACAGGGTGGTAGTAGCCTAGTGGGTAACACACTCGCCTATGAACCAGAAGACCCAGGTTCAAATCCCGCTTACTACCATTGTGTCCCTGAGCAAGACACTTAACCCTGAGTGTCTCCGGGGGGGGGGACTGTCCCTGTAACTACTGATTGTAAGTCGCTCTGGATAAGGGCGTCTGATAAATGACACTGTTGAGAGCGGTTTTGCGCATGGCGTTATGCTGAACCCTGCATTGCACCGTGTTCATGTTTTTGCTGAATGTGAATGTGGCTAGACGTGTGTATTACTAGGCTGGAGAAAATTTTTGAAGCTGATGAGCCGATGTTGCACAGTACATGAACCACTGAAGTGCACGCATTATGCTCAATGCAGTCTAAACGAATGAAATAATGCTCCTCCTTTCATCTTGGATGGAAAAACGCTGCAGTTCAGGATCAGGACCGTACTGTGGCAGCACGAACAGCAGGGAAGGGTCTACGGTTTCAGGTGGCGGAGATGTTTCTCCTCCCTCGGCTCTTCCCCTGTCCTCCACAGTGCTGTCGTTGTTTTGCCGGCTGCGGAGTGCGTGTCCTCCGAGGCGCGGCAGGACAGCGTGCTGAGCTTGGTGGACAGGTTCGGGTGCGAGGCGGACGACTGGTGCACGGAACACCTCAGCAGCCTCAGCAGGCTCCTCCGGAAGTTCTTTCCCACGAAGCTGTAGAGGACGGGGTTGATGCAGCTGTTGAAGTATGCCACGCAGACGGTGAACGGCAGCGCCGTGTCGATGACGTCCAGGGCGTGGCAGCTCTTCATCACCTTGAACTGCACCAGCAGGTAGAGGAAGCTGAAGACCTGGTGAGGACACCAGCAGAAGAAGAACGCTAGCACAGCGGCAGTCAGCATCCGCAGCACCTCGTCTCCATTGGACCGGCTGCTCCTCAGAAGGTGCCGCCCCGCCCCCAGCAGGGCCCGACCAATCAGACAGTAGCAGGTGAGGACGATGGCCAGAGGCACCAGGAAGCCCAGGATGTTCTTCATGAGGTTGAGGGCCACCTCAGGGCCAGGGTCATCGCTGTGGATGGCACAAACCGTGACGTTTACATCCTCGATGGGGATGGTGTCACGGATGAGGGCTGCTGGGAGGCTGAGCAGCAGGGACGCCACCCAGACGACGACGCAGATGGCCTGGGCGTAGTGCACCGTCCTGCAGCGGCGGGACTCGACCGGGCGCGCGATGGCCAGGTAGCGGTCGATGCTCAGCGCCGTGAGGAAGAATATGCTGGTGTAGAAGTTGAAGAGCGCCAGGCCGGCGCTCACCTTGCACAGGAAGCTCCCGAAGGGCCAGTGGTAGCCCGAGGCGGTGACCTTCGCCCACACCGGCAGCATGGTGAGGAAGATCAGGTCAGACACAGCCAAGTTCAGCACAAATATGTTGGCAACGGTCTTCAGCTTGGCACAGTAGTGAATGACAGCGACCACCATGCTGTTTCCAACAATGCCGATGACGAAGGTGCAGCTGTAGGCCACCGGGATGATGGTGAAAATGAAACTGTGGCTCCCCGTCATGTTACAATCGAGCTTCATTGGGTTCAGCATGCTGCCTGAGACGTTCTCCATTTTCTACGCCCTGTGTCACAGTATGGGCTTAGAGCCTGGTGACGTCACACCGAGCTTTCTGGGAGAAAACAGAAAAGACAACATATCAAGATCTGAGATGTGGCCACATGGTCTAAATAAGACTGTGCCTTATCAGACTTTAATCGTCCATTTTCATATTGTGGTCTTGCAAAAACAAACATACATTTAGGACCATGCATCTGAAAATGCACTTTTCCTGACCTATCCCATAATTCATTGCACAAAATTCTCTTGCTGCACAACTAATTGTTTTATCGTATGTTGTTCCTGCATGATAATAAAAATGATAATTTCCTTCCTACTAATGAACATTATAACTCATAACAGTTAAAAACACACATGTACCATTGTGACACACTGTGTGTGATATTGGCTATATATTTCTCACCTTAAACTTTGTTACATATAGTGATGCTTCATTGAATAACACTGAATAGCACTGAGGCTTCATAATTTATGTGATTAAAAGTTTGCCAGTTTATTTAGGCCTGTTAACATGTCTCAAAATAGAGGATAGAATTTCTCTTGTACTTTCTTCATGGCCCATTTTTTTCTGTCCGTGCCCATGATTTGCTGTGACAGTCTCCAGCCATCAAACGTGGCCTTAAACTGGATAAGAGGGTATGGAAAATGAAAAGGTTAATTTGGCTGCATTGCATTTACTAGACTAAAAGGCACATGAGTAATGAATCCAGTCAAAAATACTATTTGGTGCTCAGACATTTACTTTACTTTTCCCCACATGTAAAATAAATAATTGGATATACAAATTTATCAATTTAAACATATAGTGTCCTGCAAACAGATCAAACCCTCTCGCAATAACATGACAGCAGGATATTCCTGCTGGGACAATAGTTTTTCAAATAAGCCAGTAATATGCCTAAGCATCAACAAATACAGTCATTTTGTGATTTAGAAATTAATTTGTATTCATTATGAATGCATAGACGGTTAATATTACTAAATAGCAAACTTGCTCTTTAAATGTCCTATTCATGTTTTTAAGACAGACAGATAGCACAGGCCTATCTGAGGCATATCAGGCACTTCTGATTAAAGCAGAGGCCAAAGTGAAAATAAAAATTGCAGCCATGCCACAAGAAAAAGAGCGATGCATGGCCTTACCTGGAGAAACAGATACCGGCTACACCATCCGACATCTCAGTGCCCCACCATTCTGAGGTGCAGATTAGATCCAGCAGCAAAAGGACATCAGCTCTGTCTCCAGATGTCCCCGTGAGGCCGTTTATACCCCTCTGCTCCTGCCCACAAGTGACCAGACCCCTTATAAGGGAGTGGGTTGGGTTCATCACACGCTTGTAGAGGCAGACAGGGAGAGAGAGAGAGAGAGAGAGAGAGAGAGAGAGAGAGAGGCATTACCCTACATCAAGACACTTTTAGTAAAAAAAAAAACACAATTACACTGAGGCAAGGTGAAGGAAACTGACAACTTTTGGCTGAGATAAACGCAGCATGATAAGCCTGCGTTGCATCACATAACGGATTATTCATTGACACGTCATGTTTGTGCTCTGCAAGATTAGCAGAACACGTTAAGAAATATGCGAAATGTCTTAAATACAAGGAGATAGTGGCGTTAGGGCTGCAACATGGCCAGATCACGTGCAGACATGAGGGACGGGACAACACAATGTAACTGGAGTGACAACAGACACGCTGTAGGAGGGCAAGAGGGACGAAAAGGTGAAAGGTGAAATTTTAACACCTTTATACAAAAATTAGACGTTCTATTTTATCTGATTTTGATAGTCAGTTACAAAATTTTGTAGCTAGTCAAGAAGAAAAACCCTACTGACGGGTTGCAGTACAGTTCTTAATTTTAGTGTATTGTACAAGGAACGGCAGTGCTTGGGACAGCCTTGGCTGGAAAAGGCTGGCCGAGCAAGTTCAGGTTCAAGTAGTTTAATGAGTACGATTAGAGAAGCTCAATACATGACCATCTCCGCAGACATATAGGACATCTAACAGGACAAACAAGACAGACTAGTGCAACAATGCCAAAACCTTCTGATTTATAATTTCTTGGTTAAGACACGTATCAGTGTCTATGGGCCTAAAAGCTGTTTTGGACTGAATGACGTCGGCTGTTCAGTAAATGGCAGTCCTCTGGGACATGTGACTCATGTAGAACAGAGAAGCTCAACACTTCCGAGACATTTTTCCAGTGAACCACCCTCACTTTATGTGGAAGGGAAGACCATCACGATCCTAAAACAATCTTTCTATTTAAAGGAGAATCTCTACATCCTTAAATCCAGCCATCATAACTTCAGTGATGTTGATAGTAAATCTGGGGAGTTAAATGTACTGTGAAAGAGGAAAATAAATAGATGGTGGAGAGACGTGGGTCCCTGGAGACAAGCAATAACAGAATGGAATAGAGATCCATAATTGATCTAATGATGTTTTTGGTTAGATTTAGCCACTAGAAATACATGGAATAATAGTGAATTTAGAGAAGTGGAATGGCGCAAGGCAGATGTTTCATTCTAAACAGATTACTGAGAGAAGCATTCAGAAGAGACTAATTGAATGAAACCCTGGTAGAAAGTTAATGTTGTCCTCGGGGTAGAACAGACAATTCCCACACCTGCTAATTCCACACCATGTAATGTGCACCTCCCTTTCGGACTGGTCAAACTAGTGATGTCAACACATGATGTTAAGAGATCATGTTTAAAAAAGAGGGACGTGAACGTGAACGTGGTTATTTATAATATTAAAAATATAGTAATTAAAATACTATTTTAAAATGATATATTTTAATGGTAGACCCGTAATTTGAAGGCTTCAGGTTCGAATCCTGAACCACCAAGGTGCCACTGAGGTCACGTTTCGTAGCTGCCCACTACTCACCAAGGGTGATGGTTAAAAGCAGAGGACACATTTCGTTGTGTCACTGTGTGCTGTGCTGCAGTGTCTCACAATGGCAATCAATTCACTTTCACTTTTAGCTTCTATACGTAGCGAGCAGGCTGAAGCTACATGTCTGTAATGCATCAGAAAGTAAGATACTACGGAAGGAAATGACATTTATCAGATGCCCTTAACCAGAGTGAAATGACATTAGCAAAATGATTTGCAAAAAATTGCAATACAAAATTTAATGCGAAATGCAAAAAAAATGTGAAATTAATAAAGGATTGCATCAGCAATTTGGACATTGAATTTCCATCTGCCAAATAAATTTGCCTTTGAATACATGTGCGGAAAACACATGGCAAAACGGAATGCAGGTTCAGTGAATTGTTATTTTATTTCTTATTTAAACTACTTTGAAATGAAGGATTGCACATTGAATTGCCGTGTGCAAAATGTAACATCCAATTTCATGCTTGTCAGAGATTGTGAGTAGGTGTGAACGAATATCGGCGATTAACACGTTTATTTTGACCCCAACTCAGCAGCTCCAGGCCAAGGTTAACTTCGTGCTCACATGTGAACATATTCGTTCCACTGCCTGTCAGAGTTTTAAACATTGTGTTGCATTCTATTGTGTTCTCTGCTGTACTGTTGTGAAGAACAGAGATCTGGACATAAGCATAAGAATTGTATATTGCAGCTAGAAAAAAGTACCACTGTTTCTTTTCCCCTAATTCGAATCCTTTTCCGTTGAGGAATTGACTCCGACCAAAGACCGTGTCGATCTGGACGAGGGTTTGATTTGGCCAAATTCCTCCTGCAATCGGCAATGCACTCATCACACCGACCTGTTTCCTGAAGAGGACCAGAGACAAAGGAATGGTGTCTCACTCTCTCACTATCTCTCTTTCTCTCTCTCTCTCCTTGCCACTTGCTGATAAGCAGTGGTTTATGAAGGGATGGAGCCATATTTGAAATAAAGGACATGCTGTACAGACAGAAAGCTCGCAGCCATTTATTTCTCTCGTTAATTCAAAGTGACTTTGGAATGGAAGCTTGCTACAACTGGAGACAATCTAAAGTGCTTCAGCGGCAGAAGTTTATATTATTACAGACAAAAGCAAGTGAAGAAAGTGTGAGCAAATTCAAGTAAACGACAGGAGGGGCTCTTTGAAGAGATGAGTCTTCATGAGATTCTTGAAGGTAGAGTGAAGCTCGTTCATCTGGGAATGAAAGCAGTCTAAAACGTCTAGATTCTCCATGTGTGCAGGGTCTGCAATGCCACATGACATTCTGTGAAGGAACACCGTATTTAAAATGGATTAGGAGCCTTCAAATCTGATTTCTGGTCGGTCACCACTGTGTCGAAGAGCATCAGTGAGGTCTACGAAAAAATGGCTACTTTCCATGCAGAATAAAGTCAGCTTGATGCCTTTTCCTCTCACCTCATATACTCGCCCACTCGCCACAGCCGCTGTCACTGCACCGCGGCCCCAGACGTACCCCAGTCCGTCTACTCTAGTCAGGTTCTCTGAGGTAAGGCCTGATAGTTCTGACATCATAGAGCGCAAAGCGTTCTAAAGCATGCGTCTTTATCTGAGACAAAGAGAAAAACTCCCAGTATTGAAGCTTGTGGTACCCTGCTGTAGAGTGTTATTATGGCCACTTAAGAAACATGCAAGTATTGTCAGGTTTTAATAAATGTTGCGGACAGGTCTATAAGGACCACGATCAAATCCCTTTGAATACAACATCTTTCTGAAGAATGATAATTTGACTGAATCTTGACATTTGCATAATGACGCACACTGTAAAAAAAAAATTTTTTTAAGTACCTTCAAATTCACGCCCATGTAGTTGTGAAGTTGAGAGAACTTAAAAATTCTTTGCAGCCGGTTGCCTTAAATTCTTCTTCTTCTTCTTTTTTTTTTTTTTACAGTACATGGGCATCATGTCCTAGGTCAGTCTTCCTATTCTTTGTGTTTTTGCAATAATAACACAAAATCACAAAAAGAAGCTGTCTATGCCAAAAATGTTAAAAGAAAAAATGTTAAGGTAACACATAATCATAAAACGAATCTGTCTATGCCAAAAATGTTTTAAAAAATGTTAAGGTTTCTTTGGATTCAGAAATAAAAACATACATAATAATAATGTGTCTGATAGCAAGATTTTTTATTTGTCCCCCTGGAGACACTTTAAGTGTCTTGCTCAGGGACAGAATGGTAGTTAGTGGGGTTGTGGGCCCGCAGTACCACCCCCACTCGTTTCAGGAAAACATAAAAAAAAACGACAAGTTAAAAATACCCCGGATGTGGACATGACCCTGTACCCCGTTATTTATGCATGGGACATCCGCAGCCCGACACTCCATCTTCGGGCATGTCAGGCTTCCCTGGATCTGCTGAGTACGTGCGGGAGTTTTTAATTTGCTCCCACCCCCTGGAATCTGTCAAAGTTTTCCATAAAGTGCAACAGCGAGGGCATCAATCCCTCAGGGCTTTCCACAATCCATCCAGAGGGACTCAAATGGAGACTGATCGGCGGTGACTGAAGCAAGTCCACGCTTCGATTCTGATGAAACAGTAGGGCTGAGCATCAGAAGTCTTTTTTCCTTCGTCCTGCACTTTGTCAAGATCAGCCGCGGCCGGGCAGAGAGCTAAAGCTGATGAAGATTCACAAGTCGGCCTGGTGATGATGCATTACACTCAGGACAGGAAGGCCTTTGTGATCGGTCCCCGACGTCAGGACCGGTAGGACAAACTGACGTTTCTCTCACGTAGGCACATCAGTTACTTTGAAGGAAAGTGCACCAGACCTGCATGGCACCAGGACAGAGTCAACTAACTGAATCATCACATGTAATGGACGGCCTAATGGTTTTTACATATGGAAGGGACAGCCTGGGGCATCAAAAACGAACACGGCCTTTCAGTTAATGCTCCGAGGGTATCTTATGTCTTTAGATCACTGTCACGATTACAAAGTGAACAGATGCTGCTTTCAAAGCAGAACACGCTGTCATTGGCCAGACGATCCAATAAAATGTCTTATTATTAGCACTATTTAATAATATAAAGTAATAATTCATATTATTTATTTATCAATGATCTGGTCTTTATGTTTATAAAGCACCTGGCAGAATCTGACAGTAAATAAAATATAAATAAAGTTTATCAATGCTTCAGCCAGGCAACTTCATATTTTTTTATTTCTGCTGATTCTGATCAGAAACAGAAACAAATAATCAATTAATCTTTATTTTTATAGCACATTTTAACAACCTGGGTTGACAAAAATGCTTCACAATAATAAGAATAAATAAAAGGTTAAACATAGCTAATCAAAAAACAACAGTTTTTAAAACTAGAATAATAATATAGAATAAAACAAAAATAATTAGATACAGAGAGCAAAAAAAAGCAAAATAGAAATCTAGTTACAAATACATAAAATAAATGAATAAATAAATAAAACTGGCATGACGCATTTAAGTGCCATGAGCACTTAACAAATAATAATAATAATTACAACAACAATAATACTAATAATATATTGTTGTTGTTGATTTTGTTGTAGTATTAGAAGTAGTTTTCAATACAGGTTATTTCTACTGCTACTGCTAATAAAAAAAAAAAAAATTGTACATTAGCACACGGCCTACAAGAGAAGATTAAATTCAGTTTTAATAATTAGTGACTATTATTTATAATTATCACAAACAATAATTTGTGATATTTATGAACATTGATGAATCACTAAAGTTCAATAATTGAATAATGAGCTAAAAAGTAAAAAGTGTAGCTTCAACCAGATGATTAGTTGTGATCTTTTTGCGGGTGTATTTTGTAATTTATTACTGTATTTAGATCTTTAAATTTTTTTTTTGAAGCACTTACTAGAGGATTTTGACAAATGGGGTTGAGAGAGTGGATACCAGCCAAAAATCTCCTTATGTGTCATGAATACAGCACATGTGAAGGTTTACCTTTTTGATCAAATTATGAGATTAAATGACATTCAGTTGATTGTTCTTTTCAGGCTCATTTCTGCCTCCTAGCGGACATCAGGAGGTCGTCCAGTCTAACGGTGACATCTCAACATCCAAATCAAATGCTGTGCTCACTGATGAGTGGTTAAAAGGCAATAAAATTGTGCTTCCTGAAGTGAAATGAATCTTGTAAAACCAACATTCCTCCTGGGGCCTTTTAAAAAGACACAAAGCGCCGCACCCCTACCTCCAATCGGCAGCTGAAAAGGATGACAAGTTCCAGCGCGGTGGCACGCTGCTGCAGGAGCCACAGAAGAAGACAGGCTGACTGACAGGTGCCACGCTGATGCCCGGGCCGCTGGGAGAACCCCTCCGAGGCTCAGCCACCAGGGACCGCCCGAGCTGGAGGCGTCTGTCCCCCAGGGGGACGGAGCAGAGAAACAAACACACGCACATGGAGAGGAGTCCCCACAGAGTCGGATAAGCTGGTGACGTTAATTACACCTGTGGTTCTCTGCCATTTATATATTTATTGTTTCAATATCTTGTCTGGGGATTTGAATGTTAAACTTCTATAAGACGTAGAGAGAGTTATATTTTTGTCAGTATTATTATTGTCATCGGGCTGGATCCCAGAAAAAAATGACTTGAGGTTTTGGCAAGTTTATTAAAAATAAAGAAACTGAGAAATGACATGAGACTCAAAACTGAGCTCAGGTGCCTCCTGTTTCCCCGGATCATCCTTGAGATGTTTCTGAAGCTTATGTGCAGTCCACCTGTGGAAAAACTGTTGATTGGACATGATATGGAAAGGCACACAGTTGACAGATCATGTAAGAGCACAAACCAGGCATGAAGTCAAAGGAATTGTCTGTAGACCTGCGAGACAGGACCGTCTTGAGGCAATCTCAAGGATTGGTACTTCTGTCAGAGCTCCATAGGTCCTCTGTGGACAGAGGAGAACCTTCTAGAAGGACAATCATTTCTGCAGAAATCCACCAATCAGGCCTGTATGGTAGAGTGGCCAGACAGAAGCCACTCATTAGTAAAATGGGCCAGTCTGGAGTTTGCCAAAAGGCACCTGAAAGACTCTCAAACCATGAGAAACAAAATTCTCTGCTCTGATGAGACAAAGTTTGAACTCTTTGGTGTGAATTTCAGGTGTCACGTCTGGAGGAAACCGGGCACTGGTCATCACCAGGCTTATACCATCTCCACAGTGAAGCATGGTGGTGGCAACATCATGCTGTGGGGAGGTTTTTTAGCTGCAGGAACTGGGAGACTAGTCAGGATAGAGGGAAAGATGACTGCAGCAATGTACAGAGACAACATGGATAAATACTTGCTCCAGTGTGCTCTTGATCTCAGCCTTTCAGCAGGACAAAGGCCCTAAGCACACAGCCAAGACTTTTTATGACTCTGTAGTGGCATCAGCCATCTTTCACGGTGTGGTCTGCTGGGGCAGCAGCATCTCCGCTGGGGACAGGAAGAGGCTGAACAGGCTGATCTGGAAGGCCAGCTCTGTTCTAGGATGCCCTCTTGACCCAGTGGAGGTGGTGAGTGACAGGAGAATGGTGGCTAAGCTGTCATCCCTGTTGGACAACATCTCCCACCCCATGCAGGAAACTCTGACAGCATTGAGCAGCTCCTTCAGTGGCAGGCTACTGCACCCACGATGTGGGAAGGAGAGGTTCAGAAGGTCTTTTCTTCCAATGATGATGCTATTACCTCTGTTTTTGCTGCTATTACCTTCTGCTTCTGTCCACTTTCTGCCGTGACAAGTGCAATTCCCCACTTGTGGGACTAATAAAGGTTTATCTTTAAACATTGTAAAAAAAAAAACTAACTCATTTGCACACCTTCACCCTACCAGTTACACATTTTTTATGTTAAAGACGTAAAAGTGTAATATTTGGTTATGTTTGCAATATTTGCATATTGGTTCATTGTTTACTTGCAACATTTGCAATACTGTGGTCTGTAGCAGTCGCAAAAAAACATTTCACTGCATATCATACCGTGTAGGACTGTGTATGTGACAAATAAAATTTGAATTTGAAATTTTATCTTATCTTATCTTAAGATATCAAATGAGTGACTTCAGGACAACTCTGTCCTGCAGAGGCCATGAGTGGCCCAGCCAGAGCCCAGACTTCAATCCAATTTAACATTTCTGGACAGATCATAAAATGGCTGTGCACCGGCGCTTCCCATCCAACTCGCAAAGAGCAATGTGCAAAAATGGCCAAGGATAGGTGTGGGAAGCTTGTGGCATCATATTCAAAGGGGATAATTTTGCCAAAACTTCAAGTAAACTTTTTCACTTTGTCATTATGGGGTGTTGTGTGTAGAATTCTATCAAATGGATGTGCATTTAATTCATTTTGGAATTAGGTTGTAAAATAAGAAAATGTGGACAATGTAAAGGGTGGCACCACATTTCTTGTTTGTGATTGGACTGTACCCATGTCACTCACAACAATGATTCCTGTTGACATTTCCTGTTTGCCCTTTGACTTTCCGTGTGCGACTGTCAGCTGAGATAATCAGGAGTTAATTGTGATATGTATTGTCCACCATAGTATTCACCCCATTTGCTCTGAAGCCCCCTAAAACGTTCTGGTGTAATATCGTACCAAGGAAAATGCGCGTCTTCGCCAGCAGGGACAGGTAAGCTGGGATGTTCTTGCAAGTTGGGCACATACTCAAAAATGAGATGCAATACCTGTGTAATTTTATCAAGATGTCCACTTTTTAAGATACATGTATTTATTAAATTATTTGTATTGCAGCCTCGACACTGGTGTCCCTGGTGGTAAGGAGTACACACACTACAGTGTATATCAGCACAAACTTGCAGCTGTGTACGGATATGCATACGTAGCTCACAGCAAGTATATTTCTGCCTTAAAGCACCACTCGAGTGATTAAGGGGGAAGCACATGCACTACTCACAATAGGTTAGGGATATAGTGGGTATCATCAGAGATTTTTGGGATAGGGGGGCAACTGTATTGGGGTGATAGACACACCTCATTTAGTGTTTTCCATGTAATGGTCTCATTGTGTACAGGTGGGTCTTTATATTGGGGACAATACCAAGAGACAACCTTTCTCAATGTGGCACCAATTTCAACATTCTGTATGTATAAGAAGCTGGTATTGTCTGTAAATCATTCCAAGTTCATCATTCAAACAGCCATGAACACACGATGTCACATAACGGACGAGCAGCGTCACCTGGCGATGGCGCGCCTTCGTGTCGGTGGCAGGCAGTCAGATGTTGCTCGTGAACTTGGTGTGTCTCAAAGTGTCACCAGCAGACTTGCATCAAGACACAGAACTACTGGCAGAGGTCATGACAGACCCAGGAGTGGAGCCCCATGAGTGACAGACCGCAATGATGAGCAGGACATAAGGACCTATGTACCCAGACATCGTTGTGCAACTGCCACACAACTGCAGGACCGTTTACGAGATGTGAGACGTACTAGGGTTTCCAGACTAACCATTCGCAACCGACTTCACGGCTTTGGCTTGAATGCCAGATGACCGTTGCAGGTGACTCCACTGACACCAAGACACCGCCATGAATCATTTGCAGTGGGCACAAGACCATGTGACCTGGACAACGCAGCAATAGCACTTGTGGAAGAGTAGAATGCATCATGAGTCTAGAGAGGAGCATGAGATGTCGCTGTCAAGCTGTCATTTCGGCAAATGGTGGAAACACCCACTACTCATATTGTCAATTTTTGTTATTTGGGGCTATCCCTGCTATTGTCTAAATTTTTGGGGTAATAAATATTAAACTAATGAAAATGGTGTTTCATCTCATACAGTATTAGTAATATCAAAGGGAACTTTGACATACAGTACAGGCCAAACGTTTGTACACGTTTGGCCTGTACTGTGGTTGTTTTCTACCATTTACGTTGGTAGATTCTCACTGAAGTCATCAAAACTATGAATGAACACATGTGGAGTTATGTACTTAACAAAAAGTGGAGACCTGGCCTCCACAGTCACCGGACCTGAACCCAATCCAGATGGTTTGGGGTGAGCTGCTAAACACCTCTGGGAACTCCTTCAAGACTGTTGGAAAAGCATTTCAGGTGACGACCTCTTGAAGCTCATCGAGAGAATGCCAAGAGTGTGCAAAGCAGTAATCAGAACAAAGAAACTAGAATATAAAACATGTTTTCACTTATTTCACCTTTTTTTGTTAAGTACATAACTCCACATGTGTTCATTCATAGTTTTGATGCCTTCAGTGAGAATCTACCAACGTAAATGGTCATGAAAATAAAGAAAACACGTTGAATGAGAAGGTGTGTCCAAACTTTTGGCCTGTACTGTATTTCATTAAAAAGTCAGACCAAATAGGAAAAGTACTCGTGTAAAGAACAATTTCCATAACTTATTGTGAACAGTGTAAAATGCCAGACCACAATCCAATTGAGAATCTGCGGTCAGACATAAAGATTGCTGTTCACACGAGAAAAAAAATCCAACATGAAGGAGCTGGAGCAGTTTTGCTTTAAAGAACGAGCAAAAATCCCACGGCGAGATCTGCCCAGCTCACACAGACGAATATTTTTTAAAGAAACTGTAAATCAAAGATTTTGGGGGACATTTTGGGGGACAATCGCCCGTTTCTTGTGAAGGAAGCGGGAAAGACGCTCACACAGAACACGCTGAACACCACTGAACACTGATGACATTATTCAGCCGTTTACCTCACCGTCTAGAAAAGATGGCTGCTAGCGCGGATGCATACAGCAGATCTTAATTACTGCAATTAGCCAAGTAGCTCATCTACAACCTAATCAATAGATTTACTGAACAAATTGACAGGAGGGGGTTTAAATAATTCAAAATGAGATTATAGGGTGTGTGAGAACTGTCCATTTTTTAAATCTAAAAACATAATTAAAGTTCATCTGTCAGAAATAACTACACACCAACAAAAATGGCTGGATGGGAACATGAGTTCCTCCTCTCCAACAAGCAGACACTTCATCTTTCTCTGTGTTTATTCCTGCTAATCCAGAAGATATAATGTCTTTTCCAATGCGGTTTGTATCTTGCATCTTTGCGTTTTCTTGTATTATTCAGCGTACTGCACCTTTTATATCGCATACTCTCCACATTCTGAGCCGTGCGCATCTAATTGCTGTAATACTGTTGTTCATTTGATAAGAGTAATTAGGTTCAGATGTGATTCTGTCCCTGACTGCATCAGTCTGACAGCCTCCTGATGGGAGAGGCTGCTGCATGTGACAGAACGTCCCCAGAGATCTGAGGGAACGTCCAATTCCCAAACCGGAACTTGCTGGGCCAAAACGTCTCAATCAGGCGAACGCATCTTTCCCATAGCAAAGCAGGTCAGCAGGTCACTATATACAGTACAGACCAGAAGTTTGGACACACCTTCTCATCCAATGCGTGTATTTTATTTTCATGACCATTTACGTTGGTAGATTCTCACTGAAGGCATCAAAACGAACATGAATGAACACATGTGGAGTTATGTACTTAACAAAAAAAGGTGAAATAAGTGAAAACGTTTTATATTCTTTGCTCTGATTACTGCTTTGCACACTCTCGATGAGCTTCAAGAGGTCGTCACCTGAAATGCTTTTCCAACAGTCTTGAAGGAGTCTCCACTTTTTGTTAAGTACATAACTCCACATGTGTTCATTCATAGTTTTGATGCCTTCAGTGAGAATCTACCAACGTAAATGGTCATGAAGATAAAGAAAACACATTGAATGAGAAGGTGTGTCTAAACTTCTGGCTTGTATGATCAGGCCCTCCACTGCCCCACTTCAAGCATATATAATTAGAATTTAGAAATATACAATTTAGAGAACACGTTGGTGCACGTTATAAGTCTATATCATAATGTCTGGTGCTTTTGTGGATCTTATTTGATCTGGTTTGTTTTAATTTATTCATTTTGGTTCTTACTGGATGCCACTCCAGTCAGCCAGAGGACCTCCTCAAAAAAGGAGGGTGCCCTTACCGACCCGTGCCACTGCAATCCCAAAAATGCACTGGCATGATGTCGGGACAGCATGGGCATGCGCAAAAAAAACTAAAAACCGCGTATGTCCGTGATGCTGCCCTGTGCAAACGCCCATATCAAATGGACAGCAGGACCTTTATCCACAAATTGAAAACACACCATGATGTAATTTGCTGCTGTCTGGATTCATTAAGCTGAAGATATAAGTAAGTAAGAAGAGCTTTATTGTTATCTCAACAATACACAAATATGTATACAGTGAGACAAATTATCGTGCAACATAGATTAGAATGGGGGTGGGGTAATAATTTTCAATCTAAATATACACATCTACAGTTTTAAAATAAATAAAAAAAAGTTTCTTGGAATTATTGGGTAGATGCATCAGGGACACAACAATACGAAATTACGTACTAAAGGAGAAGAAAAGAAGTTTTCTTGAAAAAAAAAAAAATTATTCACCCATCAAGTTCCCTCACACACCTGCATGCATCCTTCCCTTCTCTCGCTGGTGCAACTCAGAACATTCCAGAAGACCGGTGGCCGGCAGTGGGCCACCCGCTGCACTGTGCTGGAAATGGAGTGGCGCCGCTTTCCTTAATGGTGAGGGGAGCGAGGCACGGTGACGGGTGCGGGCGTGGCGCTTCGAGGCGTGCCTGATGAACCTGTGTCAAAAGACAAACACAGGCGTGATGCGGAAAGCTGCGTCCCTGGTCTTCAAAGCGACGCCGCCAGCCTCCAGATGGACAGCAGTCACAAACCCACCATGCAAACGTCTACACCAGCATCTATTTACTGATCATCTCGTTAATAATCTTTTTATTTTTTGCCAGATATCTGCTAATGGTTCACCTTGCTGTGCTTCCTCAGGGAGCTGGGGTGCGTGTACGCCTTGTGGCAGGTCCTGCACAGGTACGGCTTGTCCGAGGTGTGGACGTACATGTGCTTCTTCCGGTCGCTGCTGTTGGCGAAGCTCCTGCTGCAGCCAGCAGACTGGCACTTGAAGGGCTTCTCACCTGGACCACGGTGCAAAGAACATGTGCGTGAACAACAAAACGAATGGAACATGGAAGGCCGGCTTCTGGTTTACCTGTGTGGGTCCTTTTGTGGATCTTCAGGTTCTCCGGTCTGGCGAACTCCTTGCCGCAGGCGGGGAAGGGGCAGCAGAAGGGCTTCTCCCCGGTGTGGACCCTCAGGTGGTTCACCAGCTTGTACTTGGCCTTGAACGGCTTCCCGTTACGCGCGCACTGGCTCCAGCAGCAGACGTGGTCCGGCCGCTCCGGGCCGCCGGCGTGCTCCGCGCCCAGGTGGGCCACGATCTCGGCCAGGGAGCCGAAGGTCCGGTCGCACCGGCCCGCCGGCTCGGTCCAGCGGCAGGCGTAACGGGGCTCTCTCCAGGCGCCCGGGCGCGCCGGAAGCAGGTGGAAGGAGCCCCGGGACGCCGGCGGCTGGCAGTCCGGGAAGAAGCGACGCTCCGCGCCGTCCGGGTACCCGGGCGGCCCCAGAAAGAGCCCGGGGTGCGCGCCCCCGCCCGGGTAGCAGGCGGGATGCTGGTGATGCCAGGCGTCCCCCTGGAACCCATAGTTTAGGGGCTCCCTCCAGTCACTCGTGTCCAGAAGCATGGGTGCGGGTCACCCCAACTTCCCGGCAGAAGAGGAGCGCGCAGCCCGGGCTGGTGACGGGTCGGTGTAGCGCAGGTGCGGAACCCGCAGCTCCTGTTAGCCCGGAGCCCCGTGACGTCACCGCGGGAAACTTTTTCCAGCCCCACAGCCCGAAACCCCATTCCGTTACGGTGGAATGGCAATTAAATCATGTGGTTTAGAGCAAACGGAGCAAAAGAATAGATTTATTTCGTGATGCAAACATGCAAATCACTGATTTACCCGAAGCCTTTGTAGCCTATAGTGGGTAAGACACTCGCCTGTGAACCAGAAGACCCAGGTTCGAACCCCACTTACTACCATCGTGGCCCTGAGCAAGACACTTAACCCTGAGTGTCTCCAGGGGGGGACTGTCCCTGTAACTACTGACTGTGAGTCTCTCTGGATGAGGACGTCTGGTAAATGCTGTAAATGTAAATATCCTTACATTGACACGATGTGTGTAGAGAAAGAGACTCTGAGCCGCAATAAATTATTGTTCTCCGCCTGTAGACGTTTCGTTCATTATTTTACAGGGTTGGGGGAGACCGACACCCAGTTCTTCTACCAACATCTCTGCACACCAACATCAGCACTTTCACTTTTTTAAAATCAGGATTATAAATATTCAGATATTCCCTCCATGGATCATTTCACAGTAACTATTGGGAAGATGAAAAACCTTTAATTAGTTTAATACTGACTTCGACGTTTGCACAGTACTGTGTGCATCAATGTCTTTCTATCTGATGTTCTCAGAATGATGATATGTGTGTGTGTGTGTGTGTGTGTGTGTGTGTGATGAGATGTGGTGTGTGCCGTATAACGCTGTATAATGTAGGTTGTTGTCTTGACACTTGTTGCCTTTCTGCCCCGCACCATCATTTCCTTTTCCGTGATTGCACGTCTTATTATATCTGGTTCAAGTTCACATAAATAATAAATGATCCGCTAATCAGTGTTGTGAGATGCATACTGCATCATAAGCACATTTTCAGATTATCATGAACATGAGTGGCAGAATTACACCGATCAGCCATAACATTATGAGCATCTGGAGCAGTGGACCACCGAAGTTCTGACCGGCCCGTTGTAGCAGCATCGGCTCACGGGGTTCTTCCACCACTGGACCACTTCAGACCAAGTGCTGCCGGTTTGGAGCCTTCACAATTCAGGACTCACCGGAACCACTTAAATCCTTACATTTGCACATTTTCTTCTGCTTGCAGGACACAAACTTGGAGGATAACTTATGCTAATCAGATCTGGGTTTGCGGCAGCAGTAGAGTGCATCAGACAGAGGTGGTGCGTATCTGCGGCATCCGCGAATTAATGAAGAGACGCGGCGATCTGGCGCCACCAGGCGGCGAGAGGCCCGAAACGCAGGCAGAGGCTGAAGACACTTAAAGTGAAACGTGAAAGTGAGGTGATTGTCATTGTGATACACAGCAGCACAGCACACGGTGCACACAGTGAAATTTGTGCTCTGCATTTAACCCATCACCCTTGGTGAGCAGTGGGCAGCCATGACAGGCGCCCAGGGAGCAGTGTGTGGGGACGGTGCTTTGCTCGGTGGCCCCTCAGTGGCACCTTGGAGGCTCGGGCTTTATGCCCCATAAAGAACGCGGTGAATCCCCAAATTATTTCGAGGCCATCACCTTAACCACTCGGCCATGACTACAGCACTTCTGAACAGGATTCATACCCCTAACACCCACAACCTTTCAATTACAAGGTAGTTATATTGATAGATGTATAAAGTATTTTAGATATATTGATAGATATAAAAATATTTCCCTTGTCTGAAAAATGTTTTGTGTACAGTTCATTGTCTATAGTTCTATACAAATCCATACACATGCCTGTTGCTTTGGATAAAAGCATAAATATAAAGGTATAAATGGTCAAAGATACAGGGTTTACCATGACGATTTTCAGGGACTTTTAGCTAACATTGTTGGTCTTGATGTGTTTGTATTTATATTGTTCTGCATGTAACATTCAGTGTGGTAGTAGCCTAGCAGGTAACACACTTGCCTATGAACCAGAAGACCCAGGTTCAGATCCCACTTACTACCATTGTGTCCCTGAGCAAGACACTTAACCCAAAGTTGGTCCAGGGGGGGACTGTCCCTGTAACTACTGATTGTAAGTCGCTCTGGATAATGGCGTCTGATAAATGCTGTAAATGTAAATGTAACAGGAGTGTAGTTTACTTCGAATAAAAAAACAATACGCAGATTACATTTTGATTCATTATGCTCTATTATAAAAACAAACAAAGATAATAAAAAATCGTTTGTCAAATTTGCCGGTTTATGGTCTTTTTAATTCTGTATTCCACCTTGGCCATGATAGATGTTCACTCATTTAAAAGGAGCGCCAGCCCCTCCTAAGATGGCGCTCTGTCGACGCATTCGCTCCCATAGACGCCCCAGTCAACGCGACATCTAGTGTTTGTGTCTCTGTACACACCCAGTGTATAAAATTATGAATTATGACGAACTGTGGGATAAGAGCCCGGTGGAAACAGACCCTCTAGCGGCCACCTCGGATGACCCGGAAGTAGTTGGGTGTTCTCAGTCTGAGAAGGAGCCATGCCTGTCACGGATAAGGAGGTCGCCCTCTCCGAGCGCATCGAGGCCTTCCTGGCCGAGCTGAAGCGCGGCGGCAGCGGCGCGGGGACGCTGCGCGGCTCCGGGGAAACCGCGCGAGAAACGACGGCGCTGCTGCGGAGGATCACGGGTCAGGCGCAATGGAGCAGCGCAGGTGAGTCGCCCGGCAGGCGGACGAGTGGGGAGGTAGGTGGGTGGGTAGGTTGGTACAGGGGTGTGTGGGATTGTCTATACAGGGGTAGGTGGGTGGGTAGGTGGGTACAGGGGTAGGTTTGTAGGTGTGTGCTGGGGTAGGTTGGGGGGTAGGTAGGCAGGGTGGGTAGGTAATCGGGTAGGTTGGTACAGGGTTAGGTGTGTGGGTGGGTAGGTTGGTACAGGGGTAGGTTTGTGGGTGGGTGGGTAGGTTGGTACAGGGGTAGGTTTGTGGGTGGGTAGGGAGGTTGGTAGATGTTGTTTTTTTTCTGCTCAATGAAGTACATAGTTCCTGTAGGGCTGCACGTTTACAACTACAACTCGTGTAAATTACAGCTGATGATCTGGGTGGGAACATGATGGGCTCCACTTTACTCGGGCTTCGCGAACTTGGAGGAAGAAACACTGTCGTTTAAGTTTAGCTTTTCAGGGTCAAGTTTAGTTTAACAATATTTTTGGAAATTTTTTGCACAGACATTTCAGAGAGCATACAGTCATGAAAATCTACCTTAGGGTTATTGAAAAGTGGAATGGAAATTCATGTAAAAATGTGTAAAAACCTTGTTATAATCTTATTACAGACACGTTTACAGTGATTTCTATTAAAGGAAATCCAAAACAATTTACAGACCAGCTCTCACATTCCTAGTCCGGCGGTTTACTGGTCTCCTCTGAAGAAACATCATTTCATGGCTGCATTTGCAGTTTTTTTTTTTTTTTTTTTTTTTAAGTTTAAATTGTTTGACTGTCCAGGCGATCTGATGGAGATCATTCGGAAAGAAGGGAGGAGGATGATGGCGACGCAGCCTTCAGAGACCACAGTGGGCAACATGGTCAGGAGGGTCCTGAAGATAATCAGAGAAGAATATGCAAGGTGTGCCTCACTTTTTCTATTCGGATTTTAATATTGAGACAGGATGTGTGTTTGCTTAGATGCTCTGTGATAGTAGTTTCCTGCCTCTATGGATGTTAATATTACCAAGTTGTGTGTGCGGTCTTCAGGGAGGGCTTCTCTCATTATTCTATCTTCTGTTCTCATTATTCATGTTTTTTCCCAACATAGTTGAAAATCTTTATGTTTATGTCAACAAAAAATGTCCAGAAGAACTGTCCCCCAAGCTTTCAGCATCTTCCGATTCCTCTTTTCCTCCTCCCAGGTTACGAGGGAGCAGTGAAGTAACGGACCAGCAGGAATCTCTTCACCAGTTGCTCACATCTGGAGGTCTGAGTGAGGAGAACTTCGGACAGCACTTTAAGGACCTCAGAGCCAACGTCATCGAGGCCATAAATGAGCTACTTACAGAATTAGGTAGTGTCTCTGTTGTCCTTAAGAAGTCCCAAATATCACATACAGTGGTGATCCAAAAACAGTATAACCTGGAATTTTTTTTTTTTTTTTTTTGTAATTTGCAAATATTAAGACATTGAGACCAGCATACCACATGGCAGAAAAAATCTCACTGAATCTTGAAAACATTTTCATTCTTATACTCCCTTCATTCTGCTGATTTACATTTTACATTTACATTTATGGCATTTATCAGACGCTCTTATCCAGAGCGACTTACAATCAGTAGTTACAGGGACAGTCCCCCTGGAGCAACTTAGGGTTAAGTGTCTTGCTCAGGGACACAATGGTAGTAAGTGGGATTCGAACCTGGGTCTCCTGGTTCATAGGCGGATGTGCTACCCACAAGGCCACTACCACCCCATTTAATCTAGTTTTCTGCCTCCAACTCTTTCTTTTTCATGTGCAATGAGGTTTCTACGTCACCTTCTAATTTTATATAATAAATTCATATTTTGTATTTTTTAAATATAATTGTATTAATATATAATTTATATATAACTAGATTTTTTTAATATATAATTCTGATCATGGGCCTAATATGTGACTAATACTGTCCTCCAGAGGCAACGACCGACCACATTGCCATGCAAGCCCTGGAGCACATCCACTCCAACGAAGTCATCATGACAATCGGGCGCTCACGCACGGTGGAGGCCTTCCTGAAAGATGCTGCGCTCAAGCGCAAGTTCCACGTCATTGTTGCGGAGTGCGCCCCCTTCTGTCAGGTACCCTCCGCTTTCCTCAGCCTCCTGCACCCGGCGGCTCTGCTGAACACTTCTAACACTTTGCTTTCTTCACCTTTTTCAGGGTCATGAAATGGCTACCAGCCTCTCTGAAGCGGGCATTGAAACAACCGTAATTGCTGATGCGGCGATATTTGCTGTGATGTCCCGGGTTAACAAAGTGAGTAAACTGTAAAATTGATATTTAAAGGTCTTCTAACGTGAAATTTCTTTTTGCTTTTTTAGCCGTCTTGTTGGTCCCCTAGAACTGTTCCTGGACTCTCTTTCTGAAATTCGGCCGTGGTGCAGAATTACAGCCACTTTAGTCCCACAATGAGGAGAGCGGCATATAATTGTTTAGGATAAAATGAACTCTTCTTCAGAGTCTCGGGTGAATGAACAAAAAATAAATCAATTTCTGCTCGTTTTGCACATGTAGAAGCCATGACGGTCAGTGGAGATAATGTTGTAGGGGATCGGTGAGAAAATATCTGGGCAGAATAGGCATGAGAAACGGGAGGTAACATTTCCTCGTATGACGACGTAAGGGGACAAATTCCATATTCGACCGTCTGAGCCGCTGCTCTCTGAACGGCGAAGCAGAATGACCAAAGCACTCTTAATCAAAAGCACTCAAAACTCGTATTAATGTTAAATAATCTCACAAAGTGACATTTTCATGATAGGGGACCTTTTAAGCGTAAATATTACAATTTATGAAATTAGTTTGGTTAAATGAGATATATTTGTATGGGCTCTTTCTGACTCAGGAGGGTTTTTTCGGTAGTTTTTCCTTGTGTACAGGAAGGGTCAAGTGTGGATGGGTGTCAACTGTAAGGGTCTGAAACGTGATGTTGGGCTAAATAATAAATGACTGTTGTGTGTGTTTAGGTCATTATCGGCACCCAGACAGTGCTGGCAAACGGAGGACTGCGTGCGGTGAACGGGACCCACACGCTGGCACTGGCTGCCAGACACCACTCCACTCCCCTCATAGTGTGTGCACCTATGTTTAAACTCTCACCCCAGGTACAACTAACGTACACGTTGAATTATCCATTTGAATGGTTATGTATGTAACTCTGATTCCATCTGTGCGTGCATCTGGAATATCTGGAACGTTTGGTTTCTGAGGAGTATCTTAACGCCTCCTTTGTATGGATCGTCCTCTATTCCTCAGTTCCACAATGAAGAGGATACATTTCACAAGTTTGTGTCCCCACATGAGGTTCTTCCCTTTACTGAAGGTAACGAGTCACATCTTGTACACGAGAGTGAATCAAATCGCTTTATGGGTGCAAAATCACAGTTCTTGTTTCTAATCGTTTCCGAAGAGGCCTGATTATTTTTTAGTACTGGTGTTTTGGTTTAAAAATATCGGGTTTGTGGTGCTCAAAATGTCCAAAAATATTTATTATTGTACAGGAGAGATCCTTTCCAAGGTCAACGTCTACTGCCCGGTTTTCGATTACGTTCCTCCAGAACTCATCACACTTTTCATCTCCAACATTGGAGGAAATGCTCCTTCATACACCTACCGCTTGATGAGTGAGCTGTACCATCCTGAGGACCATGAGTTATGAGGGGTAAACCTGGTGAAGACATATGAATAAAAGAATATGACCACAACTGCAGCTGTCCTCACTGTGTTTTTTTTTTTCTGGGTGGGGACGTGAGCATCGCTGAAAATAATCTTTCAGCTCTTTCATTAAACCACATAAGGATAATTTGTTTTTGCCTGGCATTTTTCTAGATTGGGCACTTGATCTGTTAGCTGCTTCCTGTGGTGTTAACTGTGATTGTTTCATTTAGACCAGTAAGAGAAGCTCAATTTTATCATTCCAGCTGTAACAGCAGGACAGGCCTGAACATACAGTACAGGCCAAAAGTTTAGACACACCTTCTCATTCAAGGTGTTTTCTTTATCTTCATGACCATTTTCATTGGTAGATTATCACTGAAGGCATCAGAACTATGAATGAACACATGTGGAGTTATGTACTTATCAAAAAGTGGAGACCTGGCCTCCACAGTCACCGGACCTGAACCCAATCGAGATGGTTTGGGGTGAGCTGGACCGCAGAGGGAAGGTAAAGGGGCCAACAAGTGCTAAACACCTCTGGGAACTCCTTCAAGACTGTTGGAAAACCATTTCAGGTGACGACCTCTTGAAGCTCATCAAGAGAATGGCAAGAGTGTGCAAAGCAGTAATCAGAGCAAAGAAACTAGAATATAAAACATGTTTTCACTTATTTCATCTTTTTTGTTAAGTACATAACTCCACATGTGTTCATTCATAGTTTGGTAGATTTTCACTGAAGGCATCAAATGTAAATGGTCATGAGAATAAAGAAAATGCATTGAATGAGAAAGTGTGTTCAAACTTTTGGCCTGTACTATATAAATGCCCTTATTACACCTCGCACTGCACCTCGTTTACTCCAAGCCTCCAGTACTGCTCGCCTGGTCCCTCCATCTCTGAAGGTAAAAGGAAAACATTCATCTAGACTCTTCTCCGTCTTGACCCCTTGGTGGTGGAACAGCTCAGTCACTGAGCACCTTCAAACGACAGCTCAAGGCCTTCCTCTTTAAAGAATATTTAGATTAAATTGTAATTTTCTTGTTGTCGAACTTTGTGTACAGAATCTACAACAGAGTGAATAAAATAGATGTATTCATAGTTGGGGTCCTAGTGAACCGGAACTGATCTCTTCATCGATGGTAACTTAAGCACGTAGTAAGTCGCTCTGGATAAGGGCATCTGCCAAATGCCGTAAATGTAAATACAAATTCAACAGGCTTTATTCTAGACATTATCTCTACTAATTCAGTACACATGCTTTATTTTTTGGCAGTCAGCTACCATTATAAAATATATTTTACATATTTTTTTTTACCATGGTCATTATCATCAGGATGAAGAAAAACAGTTCAGCCAACAATATAACTTCCTGAAAGTGAAGTGATTGTGAAACACTACAAAATGTGTCCTCTGCATTTAACCATCACCCTTGGTGAGCAGAGGGCAGCCATGACAGCAGGTGTGTGGGGATTCAAACCGGCAATCTTCCGATTAAGGGTCCGCTTCCTTACTTGCTAGACCAACTGCTGCTGGATTTATTAAAAATAAATAAATAAATAAATACACAGTTTCCTGACTCCAAGTTGAATTAACAGCACCGCGTTGAAAAGCGGAAAGGCAGCGTGAGGAATATGGGCATGACTATAGCTGAATACGCTATGTATTGTCTGTATATATGGTCCAAATGTTGACCCCTCATTTTTCCACGTTTTTTTTCACTGCACTCTCTGAACACCTAGATTGCACACTTGTTCTTGGGGCGACCTCAACTTTGGTCCTAATAAAGAAATGGACAGGCTCAATACAGCTGGAATTCAGCACAATTGGGGATCCACAAATATAGCTTAACAGTACATGAGCGAATACGGACTTTTGCGATGCATGGCGTTCTCTTCACCCCAACCGTAGGGGAATATACTTTCTTCTCACGTGTCCATCACTCTTACTCTCGTCTGGATTATTTCTTAGTCAGCAGCTCTCTGCTGAGTGAAATTTCAGACACAGAGATACATCCTATAGCTGTCAGCGATCATGCTCCTGTATCTTTAACTCTAATAAATAAGAAGGCCATTCCACCAAGTAAAAACTGGAGATTTAATACGTCATTGCTTAAAGATGAAGATTTTATTAACTATTTAAAAAAAGAGTGGGCTTTATATTTAGACTATAATGAGTTCCCTGGAACATCAGCATCAGTTCTCTGGGAAGCAGGCAAAGCTGTGTGGGTGGTAGTAGCCTAGTGGGCAACACACTCGCCTATGAACCAGAGGACCCAGGTTCAAATCCAACTACCATTGTGTCCCTGAGCAAGACACTTAACCCTAAGTTGCTCCAGGGGGGGACTGTCCCTGTAACTACTGATTGCAAGTCACTCTGGATAAGGGCATCTGATAAATGCTGTAAATGTAAATGTGATGAGAAGTAGAACAATTTCATCCTCATCACATAAAAAGAAAAGAGAAAACAAACGTAGTCATGAACTGGAAGAAATCTTTAAATCCTTAGAAGAAACCTATATAACCTGCCAGAAACAGGAGATGTTAAATAAAATACGTAAAGCAAAACTAGAATTAAATGAAAGTATTAATAAAAAAACAAAATTCTTAGCACAAACACTTGTGCTAACAAATCAGGTCAATTTGTAGCTAATCAGTTAAAAATAAAGAATGAAAAAAGAACTATATGTGCATTTAAACACTTATCTGGGGAAACAGTATATGACCCTGAAAGAATTATCAACACTTTCAGGTACTTTTACAAAATCTTTATATTCACTACAGATAAACCCATCTAAAGACGAAATTGATCAGTTTCTTAATATAACTCTTCCAAAATTATCAAACAATCAAGCGATAGATGAACCCCAGATGAACTCCAGGAAGCCCTGAACAGTATGCCAAATAATAAGGCCCCAGGTCCAGATGGATTTCTATAAAGAATTCTGGACAATTCTGGCCCCAACATTCTACAGAAACCAAGGAAAATGGCAGTCTACCACCAAATATGAAATCTGCCAACATTAGTCTCTTGCTAAAACCAGGCAAAGACCCTATATTGCCTACCAGCTATCGTCCAATAATCCCTTATTAACGTTGACCTTAAAATAATCCGCAAAACTCTCTCAAAATGAATAGAGAATATAACCCCTCTCATAATTCATCCTGACCAAACTGGTTTCATGAAAGGGAGGCACTCATCGACAAATACACGTAGATTACTTAATTTGATAGACTATTCATGTAATAAAAAT
The DNA here is from genome assembly GCF_900700375.1 of Denticeps clupeoides. Taxonomy (NCBI): domain Eukaryota; kingdom Metazoa; phylum Chordata; class Actinopteri; order Clupeiformes; family Denticipitidae; genus Denticeps; species Denticeps clupeoides. The sequence continues at coordinate 3,797,011 of NC_041710.1, forward strand.
GCAGAGAAAGCTTTCAATAGAGTTAATTGGAAAATGTTATATGCAGCCATACACAAATTCGGTTTTCGAAACTCTTTCAGATTATTCAATAAACTGGTTAAAATTGGTCTAATCTAATTGAATTACAAATGCCACCAAATGTGTCAGAATGCCTTAATCTCAAAAACCCCAAATTACCTTCCAAAATATACAGGACACTTTCCAAATTAGATGAATCAGTATCGCTTCCTATTACAAAATGGGCAGATCTAAATGGTCACCCTTTAAACTGATAAGAAATCCCAGTTTACAAGTAATACAATACAAAATCCTGCATAGAGCGCACTATACATGTCATCGGATGTTCAGGATGGGTCTTACGTCTTCTAACACTGTCAAGGTGATACACCTGACAATTACATCCACGCTCTTTGATTCTGTCCTCCTGTTCAGAGGTTCTGGCACAGGATTTGTGAAGACTTATCAAAGTGTCTTAAATGTTCCATTCCAGCCTGCTTGTTAGGCGACCTAGATGGTGTCACAACAGAGTAGAACGCATCCCACATGGCTTTCACCGCCTTATGCAAGAAGACTGTCCTCATGAACTGGAAAAATAAAAATTATCTCAATATCAACCAATATAGAGATCGTTTGTTGGACCATATTAGTCTTGACACATTAGATCAATCTCTCTGGGCTCCTTTGATCGGCTCCATCAACTAGAAGGAGTGGGGGGTCACGGTTCTGTCCGGCTTTGGTCTCTGCTGTTGATGTGGGGAGACACATGTGTCTCGTGTGAAAACCAACGATGTATTTAATTTGGTAGCACTTCTGTCCAGTATGTGTTTGAAGGAGTAACGTAATTTGCATAAGGGAAAAAAAATGTATTCTCTGTTTTTAGAGGGGTGAGGTATGTGGTGCGACCCAGCTGTAGTAGGTCTGTTTTAAATAGTTGGAATTATCAGAAATGCTTTGTATGTTTACATTTACATTTACAGCATTTATCAGACGCCCTTATCCAGAGCGACTTACAATCAGTATTACAGGGACAGTCTCCCTGGAGCAATTTAGGGTTAAGTGTCTTGCTCAGGGACACAATGGTAGTAAGTGGGATTCGAACCCGGGTCTTCTGGTTCATAGGCGAGTGTGTTACCCACTAGGCTACTACCACCCTATGGTATGTCTGAAGGAATCTCCATGTACATTGATTTGTTTATGTTCATGTGAAAAGCACCCCCCCCCCCCCCCCCCCCACCCCCCGTGCAAACCTGAGGTATGGCATGTCCCAATTAAGGGTGGGGCTTTATTAAGGTGAGGGTGCACCTTGCAGGGGGAGGACTGTTGAGAGCTCTGTTGAGAGTAATGGCCTAAAAGGGCCTACCAGAGCACTCTCTCCACACTAATCCCTTTCACCCTCATCTCCCCCCACCCGAGTTCCCTGAACCAAATCTCTCACCTCGGGACTGAATGGCTGGAGGTATTTTGGAGGTACACTGCTGCTGTACATAGTTATAAAAGACACCCCCGCCCCCAATTAAAACACTTGTTCGGTGCCATCTACTGATATTGTTTTTTTTTTTGAAAGTCTAGACCCTGAAAGTAACATTATATAAATTATTGTGATGTATGGTAGATTATGGTTGAATAAACCCTGAGATAAACCATTGTGCAACATGATGCCATTGTCAGTCTTTTTGGGGCAGTTCATTCATTTTTTCTTTAAAGATTCTTTATTTGCAACATTTTTTATTCACAGATTTTATTTTTAAATTCACTTCTTCTCACGCGCTGCCTTCACCCTTGTGACATCTGCGTAGCTCAATTCTGTTCTCCAACCTCCTGGATGAACCTGCCCAGCCGTGTTCTTGTATTGTCTTCTTTCCTCCCCATTTCTTTCTAGAAGATGCTCTGGTTTTATTTTAATCTCTGCGTTCTTCTCACTTTGCCAACACTGTTCCTTCTCTCTTTTGGGTTCCTCAATCTCCGTACTCTTGCTTGTATTATTTATGTGCTGGAAATGTGTTTCGAGCTCCTCACATTGCAGACGTTCAAGATCTCTTTCTCCTCTCATTCTTTCTCTGTTTTCATCCTGAGTGACCTTCATGGCAATTTGTCGGTCTCTCTCTTGCCTCAGGTCTTCAAGCAAAGCATGTATTTTCTGTCTCGTGTCATGAACAGCCATCTTCAGATGATGATTAGAGGCCATGAGCGTCTCCTCTGTTTCTTTATGATTGCTGAGATCCTTTTCCAGGAATGTCTTTATCACCCCATCGAGTCTGAAGATCTGTTCCCTGACTGCCTCAACCTTATACATACTGAACTGTCAAAAATCTGAAATGACGTGTTTCTTGTAGGCTCACCTCCTATATAGAGAAAAGCTGATGATGTCACTTTTGGATTCAGCCAATCAGATTGACAGACTGAATCTGAGCAACACTGTGATTTGCAGGTTTCATGGAGAGAATCATACTAAAGAACTAGAGCTCAAAAACACTGTGATTTGCTTCATTTCCTTCAAATTACACTATATTTCATCCAACTTGCTTGGTCATTGTCTAGTTACACATTCTGAATGGAAAAATGTATGGGCCTGGACTTTTCACGTGTTGTTTGACCATCACCTTTAGCCATAGTCAGATAGTTATATGATCATTTGTACTGCTTATTAAATGACTACATGATGTTATGTTTATTATGAGATTATTTCTTTAAATTCACTTCTTCTCATCGGCTGCCTTCAGAACCCTTGTGACGTAGCTCAATCCTGTTCTCCAACCTCCTGGATGAACCTGCTCAGCTGTGTTCTTGTATTGATATCTTTCATTCCCGTTTCTTTCTAGAAGACGCTCTGGTCAGCTCACATAACAGAGGCTGAAGAGAGATCTAAGTAAATTATATCTATATAGATCTATATACATTCTCAAAAAAAAGCGTCTGTTTAAGGTGTGCTACTTCAAATTTTAAAAGCTCTTCAAATCTTCAAGTCTTCCTGTGATGACAGAGGGGGCTGACGTGTACTATTATACTGTATCTACAAGTACACCCTTCACATATTTTATTATGTATTGCCTTGGGACAACGCTGAAGGTATGGCACCATTATACAATGTAAAGAAGTCAGGGTACAGCTTGTTTAAATCCCCTCAAAATAATTAAACATACAGACATTAATGTCAAAACTGATGGCAACAATGGTGAGTACAACCTTAAGTGAAAATGTCCATGGCTGTGATTGGCAGCTAACACTGTATTAGGGAAGTTAAACAGATAAACTTTGGACTAAGGTTGGGTGGCACTGAGCTGTAATCCAGTTCCATCTTTACCACATCACTCTGCCCCCTCAGCCAACAAGAGCATCTCCCAGTCCCCCACCCACTCTAATGCTGTGAACACATTAGTCCAGCTCTTGAGTTGTTATGTCTTGTGCTAGTATGCCAATTTTTTAACATGCTTTAAACACCACCAAATTTTACGTGATGCATCGTGGCCACGCCCTGTTAGCATTTTTGACGTTAGCATGCTAGCATTGAACATGGACCAAACACCACCAAATTTTTTTGCCCTGTTAGCATTTTTAACCAGTGCCACGCTTTTCCACTACAAACAGAGGGCACCAGCCCCTCAGAATGCACCAGCCCCTCAAGTAGCGAGAAGCCGTGATGGGAGGAGTGGAGCGGAGTCAAGAGACAACCGAATATGCCTCGCCTACTCGTTCTTGATTGGTCAGAAACTGCCCTCTCAGATCCTGATTGGTTGGACGGTTCCTCCATTTACTTAACAAGGATTAACGAGGTTTGCGTCGCGAAACGGTTTAATATTTCTGCTCAAAGCAGATTTAATTTGCAGATGGACATATGCGATGGGTTTTGTTGTTCTTCTAACTACGTTACATTACTCTGTTTTCGTCTTACGTTATACATTACAGCAGATCATCCAACTTGCTTTGTCAGTGTCTAGGTACAAAACCCATCGCATATGTCCATCTGAAAGTTATGTGAGCTGGCACTGCCTGTAAATGACTTTGAAACGTTTTTGGGTTATTGTGTAACATGTTTAAGTCTTGCTATCATAACTTTACTTATGTGCCTTTATTTTGTAAGTTCCTGTGAGACGGATACTTTTATTTTGAAAGGACGGAAAACCGGAAGTTGACTGTATTAGCGCGGAGAGCGAAAGTTAACCGGGAAAGGACATAAAACGACGGAAAACACGGTGATAAGGGGAAATAGCGTTACAGAAAGTGTATAGTTTTCTTTGTTTAGCTCCTGTCGATAGTGGACACAAGGTTTGTTGGAATTTTCTGTACATTTATTTCAACTTTTATTTGTTTAAGAGAGTCAAAGCTACGGCTATACTTAGCTTTATTTAATGACGGTTTATTTTGTTTTAGATTGTTAATTTGTATTTATTGTTTTCTTTTAGCTCTTACGTTGGTTTGATAACGCAATGTGAATGAGAAAGAAATAAAGAGCATCAGACCATAAGTAAAGCTGTTTTAATTTGACGGGATGCTACAGTAAGCTTGTACCTCATCGATTCCATCTCACAAGTTCGATGTTCCGAAGAGGGATCCGATGATGGTCGAAATCCGTGACACTCACTCATGATATGGAAGCATCAGCAAGCAGTAGTAAAGGTCAAATGATGGACGCCGGTCAGGACAGCGGAGAGGAGGAACTTCGTCGTTCTAGTCGTTTACGGAGCACCACGGAGAAGATGCTTGCATATCAGAGAGAGGAGGCTCACAGAAAGGAGAAAAGGCTTATTCACCTGTACGAACAATGGAAAATCCAGGCACGCAAGGCCAGAGAGCTACTAAAGGTAGATATCCCTGAAAATCAAATTGCAACTCTCATTGACACACTAGAGAAAGCAAATAATGATGTTATGGACCTCTATATGGAAATCAGAGACTACATTGCACCCTCTGATGAAACAGAGGAAAAGTTATTTCACGTTGATGCATGTGAGGCAGTGACAAAGGACATGGTTAAAATTGCTTATGAAAGGATAGCAGGCATAGATGGAGAATTTGATGGTGAAACTGTGAAACAACATCTCCGTGAGCTGCTTAACAGAGACTATGCTCGCTCCATCTATGGATCTACAGTATCACTTTCCAGCCAAAATTCCATAGCCTCCATGGTAGCGGTCAAAGTAGCGGATGCTGCTGCAGAGTTAGCTGCAAGGAAAGTAGAGTATGAGATGTTACTGGAGGAGGAAAAACAATGTGAACGAATTCAACAGCTGGAAGAACAACAGAAAAGGGATCTAGCAGCCCAGAAAAATGGGCTGGCAAGACTGAAAGCTGAGAAGGACATAAGAGCTGCGCAAGCTAAATTGAATATCTACAATCAGGGAGGTATGCAGGAGGCTGATGTTGCAAGAGCTGACTATGATATTCAGAAGCCTTTGGGTTCAGCCCCTATTCACCAGTCCTTCCATGGTCCAGTAACACCATCACGGTCACAATCTGATGCGTCCCACCTAGCTCAAGTAGTTCAAGACAGCATAGCTCTGAATAGGCTTCCAATGCCAGAACCATCCATGTTCACTGGTGACCCCATCCAGTTCATTGAGTGGAAGGCCTCATTCATATCACTCATAGACAGAAAGAACATCTCTTCAGCAGACAAACTGTATTATTTAAAAAGGTATGTGGGAGGTCCAGCCAGGAAAACGCTTGATGGCATCTTTTATAGGAATGATGATAAAGCCTATAACGATGCTTGGGTTCGCCTCAACCACAGGTATGGTCAACCATTCATTGTAGCCTTTAGAGAGAGGCTGCCAAATTGGCAAAAGATCCAGTCAAGGGATGCCGAAGGATTGAGAACATTTGCAGATTTCCTGCATGCATGTCAGGAAGACATGCCTCATGTTAAGGGTCTTGAGATTTTGAATGACTGTGAAGAAAATCAGAAACTGGTTCTAAAGTTACCTGAATGGGCAGCATCCGGGCCCTGACAACATTCCTGGTCGTGTACTGAGGGACTGTGCAGTGGAACTCACTGATGTCTTCACAGACATCTTTAACATCTCACTCTCCCAGGCTGTCGTCCCCACCTGCTTCAAAGATACAACAATCATTCCGGTGCCAAAAAAGTCATCTCCTTCCTGCTTTAATGACTACCGTCCAATTGCACTTACCCCCATCCTCATGAAGTGCTTTGAACGGCTAGTCATGAAGCACATCAAGTCTGCCCTCCCCCCCTCACTGGACCCCTTCCAGTTTGCATATCGGCCCAACCGCTCAACCGATGATGCCATCTCCACTGCACTCCACTCAGCACTCACACATCTGGACAAAAAAGACTCATATGTTCGAATGCTGTTCATAGACTTCAGTTCAGCACTTAACACTATAATCCCACAACAGCTCACACAAAAACTGATCCAGCTGGGGCTCAACACCTCACTGTGTAACTGGCTGTTGGACTTCCTCACAGGAAGACCATAAGCAGTACGGGTTGGCAGTAGCACATCCAGCACCATCGTCCTTAACACGGGGGCTCCTCAGGGATGTGTGCTGAGCCCCCTTCTCTTCACTCTGCTGACCCACGACTGCACTCCGTCACACTGCTCCAACCTCTTCATCAAGTTTGCGGATGACACGACTGTGGTGGGACTCATTAATAACAGGGATGAGTCCAACTACAGAAGCGAGGTGAGCCGCCTGGCCAAGTGGTGCGGAGACAACAATCTCTCCCTGAATGTGGAGAAGACGAAAGAGATTGTTGTTGACTTCAGGAGAGGAAACACTCAGCATGCTCCTCTGACCATCAACGGTGCATCTGTGGAGAGAGTGAGCAGCACCAAGTTCCTGGGTGTGCACATTACCGAGGATCTCTCCTGGACAAAAAACACCACTGCATTGGCCAAGAAAGCACAGCAGCGTCTTTACTTCCTCCGCAAACTTAGAAGAGCAAGAGCACCAGCCCCCATCATGCACACATTCTACCGAGGAACCATCGAGAGCATCCTGTCTAGCTGCATCACTGTGTGGTTTGGAGCCTGCAATGCGTCCTGCCAAAAAACTCTCCAACGCACAGTAAGAGCAGCTGAGAGAATCATCGGTGTCCCTCTCCCCTCCCTCCAAGACATCTACAGCACACGCCTCACCAAAAAAGCCCTCGGCATAGCAGCTGATCCCACCCACCCAATGCAAACCTTCTTCAGCCTGCTGCCATCAGGGAGGAGACTGCGGAGTCTCCAGGCCAGGACCAGCAGACTGAAGGACAGCTTCACCCATCAGGCGGTCAGGAAACTCAACTCCCTCCCGGCTCTGCCCCCACTCCCCTCACTCCCCTCTTCTGCTCCACAAACTTTCTGAACTCTAAATCACACAAACTGACCATGCACCAGTCACTCTGTGCAGCTCTGGTCTGCCATCTACCTCACTTTCACTTCGTCACTTTAAACTTAAAACTCTGTTGCACTATTGGTTTTTGCACTCTCCTGATGTTGCACTCTCCACCATGTGCCCTTATTTGTATATGGTGTTTTTAAAATTGTATATTGTGCCTTTCTTTTTAAATTGTATTTATACTCTGTATTCGTTACTGTTACTGTTTTTGTATTTAATGTTATTTTTATGGGTCAGAGAGTAACGTAATTTCAATTCTCTGCATGTCCTGTACATGTGGCAGAATTGACAATAAAAGTTGACTTGACTTGACTCATGGTGGAACCGGCAGGTCACTCAAGTTATGAACGACAAGCAGGAATTTCCGGACTTCAGAGACTTTGTTAATTTCATGCTAAATGAGGCAGAAATCGCCTGCAACCCCATAACCTCATTTCATGCTCTCCATTCATCAGGGCCACGCACAGAGAAACACCATCTTAAAGAAAGAAACACTAAATCCAGTGTAGTCCACACACAGACAGTAACAGAGACTGGGAATCAAGGGCAGTTGAGGTCTGGTTTAAAGGCTCCATGCATGCTATGCCAAGACAGTAAACATCGTCTGCACTGCTGTCCCATGTTCAAGGAGAAGTCTCTGGATGAAAGAAGGAAAAATGTGAAAGAAAGGAAACTGTGCTATGGTTGTCTGAAGCCGGGCCATAGTGCAAAGGACTGCCGGCACAGACACTCATGCGACATCTGCAAGGGAAGACATCCAACGTATCTCCATGATGACAACTATACCAAATTCAAAACACCTACAGTCTCAAACCAGAGCCACACAGATGAATCAGCTACCACATTGTCTCTCAGTGTGAACACTGAAGAGCCGTTCTCCAACACCTCCATGATTGTACCAGTATGGCTGTCTTCAGTTAGTGATCCAGGTATGGAAAAACTTGTTTATGCCCTGCTCGACACACAAAGTGATACGGTTTTTGTTGACCAAGAAATTAGTCATAGCTTACAAACCAAGACCCATCCTGTGAGACTGAAACTCACCACCATGATTGGAGGAAATGCATTAAGGAACAGCGAAAGGATTTCAGGTCTCAGAGTGAGAGGCTATAACTCCACGATCCTCATTGATTTGCCACCTGCTTACACCAAGGATTGCATACCAATAAATCGAACACACATTCCTACCTGTGAAACGGCAAGACACTGGAATCATCTTAGTAAAATAGCTGATGAAATTCCACCACAGCTAGATTGTGAGGTTGGCCTGTTAATAGGCTATAACTGTTCAAGGGCACTGGCACCACAGCAAGTAATCTTGGGAAAGGATAATGAACCTTATGCAGTTCTCACAGATCTGGGGTGGAGCATTGTGGGTTGTTCACCATCTAACCACGACACGCCAAGCAATACCAACATGTGCCACAGAGTTGCAGTCAAGGAGCTTCCCTTAGTGACTCCATCGGATGTTATTAAGTTACTCGAGTCTGACTTCAAGGATACTAGTAAGGATGACAAGACGGTGTCTCAAGATGACATCACGTTCCTGAACATGTTAAAGGAGGGCATTAAGGAAAAGATTCACGGCCATTATGAGATGCCACTACCCTTTAAGCAGAGGCCGCATCTCCCTAACAATAAACAACTAGCCATTGTCCGGCTCAGTCATCTTAAAAGAAAACTGTTAAAGAATGACAAGTCCACAGGACACAGCACTGTACAGGAGCGAGAGGAAGCAAGGTGTATAATTGTTAGAGACTTACAGATACAAGTATATACAGAGGAGATTAAGTTGCTCAGAAAGGGAGCTAAAATTCCATCTAAGAGTAAGCTGTACCATTTGGATGTCTTTCTTGATGAAGATGGAATCCTCAAGGTGGGAGGAAGACTGAAAAATGCATGTCTCCCTACTTCACAGAAACATCCTATGATTATTCCAAGGGATCATCACATCACCAAGATGATTATTTCTCATCATCATGAACAAGTCAGACATCAAGGAAAGGGCCTGACGATCAATCGGATCAGATCGAATGGATATTGGATTCCAGGAATCAATAGGACTGTTGCAACACTTATTCATCAGTGTGTCAAATGCCGGAAGATTTACAGAGGAGCAGCGAATGGCAGATCTGCCATCAGAGCGTGTAGATCCATCACCACCATTCACCTACTGCGGAATGGACTGCTTTGGTCCATTTTTCACTAAGGAAGGACGTAAGGTACACAAAAGATATGGACTCCTTTTCACGTGTCTATGCTGTCGAGCTATCCACATTGAAATGCTGGTCGACATGTCAACAGATGTTTTCATCAACGCCCTTAGGTGTTTTATAGCTTTAAGAGGAGCAGTACATGAAATAAGGTGTGATCAAGGAAGTAATTTTGTTGGAGCTAGAAATGAACTGAAGGATGCTCTGAAGCAAGTGGACATCAGACGATTTCACTAAACCTGTGAAATCGTCTGATAACGTTTTTAGCGGAAAAGCAGTGTGACTTCAACTTGAATGCACCACACTCAAGCCATGCTGGAGGCGTATGGGAAAGACAGATCAGGACAGTGAGGAATGTTCTTCGTTCCACTCTCTCACTCTCACCAGGAAGGCTAGACGATGCCTCACTGCGGACATTCTTCTATGAGGCGATGGCTATTGTGAATAGTCGTCCACTAACGGTTGAAAACCTAAATGATCCAAGCAGCCCTGAACCACTACCCCCTAACCACCTACTCACCATAAAACCTGTGATGACATTACCACTTCCTGGGAGATTCATCAGAGAAGACATGTATGCTCGCAAGCGGTGGCGTCATGTTCAGTATCTTGCAGAGCAATTCTGGAGTCGATGGAAAAGAGAATATCTCTCCAATATTGCTACCAGACAACGCTGGCATACTCCAAGAAGGAACTTGAAGGTCAACGTCATGGAGAAGACCGATGACTTGTCACGGAGTGAGTGGAGGCTGGCTAGAGTTATAGAGACAATGACTTCTAAGGACGGACTTGTAAGAAAGGTAAAGATACGTTTTGGAGACAAGAAGATGGGACAGGAAGATCAGCGTTCCAGCAGGCCTTCTGTTGTTGAACGTCCAGTTCAGAAATTGGTTCTGTTACTAGAGACTGTTTAATCATTCTTTCATTCCTTTACACCAAATGGGTTTATTAGATTGTTAATTGGGTCTGTCAGGAAGACAGACCATTTATTATTGTGCTGAGAATGGCAAAAAAGAACATTAAAGAACGTTAAAGACCGCCACGCGAAGACCGTCAAACGTAAAGAAACAACGGATTTGTAAAATAAAACTTACCACAGTAAAGAAGCCCCATTTTACAAATTACATGCCCGCAGCTGTGACCAATGCCCGGACAGACCCATCAAAATTTCCCCTGGAATTTTGGCTTCTAGTTTGTATTTATTGTTTTCTTTTAGCTCTTACGTTGGTTTGATAACGCAATGTGAATGAGAAAGAAAGAAAGAAAGAGCATCAGACCATCAGTAAAGCTGTTTTAATTCGACGGGACGCTACACTGCCCCTAATTCTCCTTGAATTCCATGAATAGAACATAGTAAACATCAAATCTCAATGTAAAGTCCTCTTTTATAACACTCACTATATTATGATTGGACACCATTGCAAGTCTGTTTATTACAGTTCTTTATACATTTTATCATATGATCATTTGTACTGCTTATTACCACAGTAAGGGCAGTGGTGGCCTACCGGTTAAGGTTCAACTCTCGATCCGCCAAGATGCCACTGAGGTGCCACTGAGCAAAGCACCATCCCCACACACTGCACACTGCTAGGGTGGTAGTAGCCCAGTGGGTAACACACTCGCCTATGAACCAGAAGACCCGGGTTCGAATCCCACTTACTACCATTGTGTCCCTGAGCAAGACACTTAACCCTAAATTGCTCCAGGGAGACTGTCCCTGTAATACTGATTGTAAGTTGCTCTGGATAAGGGCGTCTGATAAATGCTGTAAATGTAAATGTAAATGCTCCCCGTGTCATGGCTGCGCACTGTTCACTCAGGGTGATGGTTTAAATGCAGAGGACAAATTCCACTGTGTGCACCGTGTGGTGTGCTGCTGTGTATCACAAGTGACAATCACTTTCACTTCACTTCAAAGGACTACATGATGTTTGTCTCATGTTTTAGGTGTGTGATGCTTAAGAAAGTCACATACAGTTCATTCATTTTTTCTTTAAAGATTCTTTATTTAGAACATTTTTTATTTACTTTTTGTTCCAACAAAGTTTTTTTTTTTTATTCACTTCTTCTCATCCGCTGCCTTCACCCTTGTGATGTCTGCATAGCTCAATCCTGTTCTCCAACCTCCTGTATGAATCTGCCCAGCCATGTTCTTGTATTGATATCTTTCCTTCCCGTTTCTTTGTAGAAGATGCTCTAGTATTATTTTAATCTCTGCGTTTTTCTCACATTGCCCACACAGTTCCTTCTCTCTTTTGAGGAGGATCTTCATGGTTTCCTGGATCTCCGTTCTCTTGCTTGTATTATTTATGTGCTGGTAATGTTGTTCCAGTTTGTAACTGGTAAACGTTTCCTCCAGAAGCACTTTTTCAAGTTCTTCTCGTCTTTTGTGCTCTTGGTCTCTTTCGTCTCTCATCATTTCAAGTTCCTCCTTTAGTTGCTGTAATGTCTCTCCTTGAAGACTTCCTTTGCTCTCCAGCTCATCATGGAGCTTTGTCTCTGTCTCCAGGAGAAGCTTCTCTGCCTCCTTCCTGCGCTCTCTTATTGCTTCGAGCTCTCGTTCAGCTTTCTCTTTCCTAATCTGCTCCTCTGTTACTTTACATCTCAGCTTCTCCTGTTCCTTCTTCTCCTTCTGCAGCATCTCTTCGTAAAGAGTCTGCTTGCTATCCAGCTGCATATGGAGCCGTCTCTCCATCTCCATCTTTTTATAATCAGAAAAACGCCTTTCTGCTTCTTCTACTTTCTGTCTCTCCACATTGAGCTGCGTTTCGAGCTCCTCACATTGCAGACGTTTGAGATCTCTTTCTCCTCTCATTCTTTCTCTGTTTTCATCCTCAGTGACCTTCATGGCAATTTGTTGGTCTCTCTCTTGCCTCAGGTCATGCAAGGCCCGAGTGTTCTGTTGCATGTCATGAACAGCCATCTTCAGGTGATGATTAGAGGCCATGAGCATCTCCTCTTTTTCTTTATGATTGCTGAGATCCTTTTCCAGGAATGTCTTTATCACCCCATCGAGTCTGAAGATCTGTTCCCTGACTGCCTCAACCTCATTCATCTGAACTAATTTCAGTTTAGTCATGTTGGGCCCAGCAGGAACTTTCTTCCTGCTGAAGGTACGCTTGGTCCAATTAACAAACTTCTTCCACATCTTCATTTCGCTATCTCTGTACTGAACTGTCAAAAATGTGAAAAGACGTGTTTCTTGTAGGCTCACCACTTATATAGAGAAAAGCTGATTGTCATTTTTTTATTGAAGAACTGGGTTAAACAACACTGTGATTGGCTGGTTTCATGGATTGACTCATACTAAAGAACTAGGCCTCAGAAACACTGTGATTAAATATTCTTTATTTACAACATTTTTTTATTTACTTTTGTTCCAACAGAGAGATTTTTTCTCTCATCCGCTTCTTCTCAGACTTCTTCTCATCCGCTGCCTTACATTTACATATACATTTATGGCATTTATCAGACGCCCTTATCCAGAGCGACTTACAATCAGTATTAAAAGGGACAGTCCCCCTGGAGCAACTTAGGGTTAAGTGTTTTGCTCAGGGACACAATGGTAGTAAGTGGGATTTGAACCCGGGTCTTCTGGTTCATAGGCAAGGAGTAGCCCCATCCTACCTCACAGCCCTTATTACACCTCGCACTGCACCTCGTATACTCCGAGCCTCCAGTACTGCTCGCCTGGTCCCTCCATCTCTGAAGATAAAAGGAAGACGCTCATCTAGACTCTTCTCTGTCTTGGCCCCTCGGTGGTGGAATGAACTTCCTCTCGAGGTCACTGAGTATTTTCTAACGGCAGCTCAAGACCTTCCTCTTTGTAGAATATTTAGATGAACTTCTAACTTTATTATTGTCAAACTTGTGTACAGAATCTACAACAGAGTGAACAAAAGGTTATATTCATATTTGGGGTCCTAATGAACTGGAACTGATCACTTCATCGATGGTAACTTGAAAGCACGTTCTGCCAAATGCCTTAAATGTAAATGCATTACACTATAGCTCATGTGTTCCTTCATGGCTAATAATGAGTGTGGCAGGTTGTGAAGCCATGTGGGTTGGAAAGAAAACTTACTGGCAGACATTCCTCAAGGACCAGGGTTGGGAAACACTGCACTATGGAAGAAGAGCTCAAAAACAACATGATTGTCATTTCATCATCCATCTTGTTGGATGGACGCAGGATTGGGGGATATCCAATAGGAAAGCGCAATTGGAGGGCGGAGCATGTGCGGTATAGAACTGAAAATGTCACTTGATCGCTGCATAAGAAAACATAAGGTAAATGTTTATTATTTTGGCTTGGAAAGGCTAACATGCTCATTTTTGAACATGGACCAAGCACCACCAAATTTCACATGACACATTGTGACCACGTCCTGTTAGCATCTTTGACATCAGTATGCTAGCATGCAAATTTTTTAACATGCTCCAAACGTCACTAAATTTCATGTGACATATCATGGCCACACCCCATTAACATCTTTTTTCGTTAGCATGCTAACATGCACATATTTGAACATGCTCCAAACAGCTTTAAATTTCATGTGACGCATCGTGACCACATCCCGTTAGCATCTTTGACGTTAGCATGCTAACATGATGGTCATGATTGAACATGGTCCAAACTCCACCAGAATTCATGTGATGCATCGTGGCCACGCCCTGTTACCAATTTATACATAATCATGCTAGCACTGACATGCTAACATTCACATTGTTTAACATGGTCTAAACACCACCAAATTGCTAACTGCCCTGTTAGCATCTTTGAAGTTAACATGCTAACATTTACATGCAAACATGTATATTTTTGAACAAGATCTAAACACCATCAAATTTCACGTGGCTCATTGTGGCCACGCCCTGTTGGCATTTTTGACTTTAGCATGCTAGCATTAACATGCAAACATGCTCATTTTTGAACACTGTTCAAACACCACTAAATTTCATGTGATGCATCATGGCCACGCCCTGTTAGCATTTTTGACCTTATCATGCTGATTTTTGAACATGGTCCAAACACCATCAAATTTCACGTGATGCATCATGGCCATGCCCTGTTAACATTTTTATGTTAGCATGCTAACAATATTTCAACATGCTCCAAACATGCTCCCCGGGAACTCGAGTAAAATTGCCTTAATCTGGAAGAACAGTGCATAAAATGTGTGTGTGTGTGTTAACTAAGACGCACAACAACAAGCAGAGGAGACAGTGATAATCATTTACATTTTTATTAAAATCACTAAGGAATGTGCATGACCTTCACATTTAAAAAATAAATAGAATAATAACGGACGTTGCTCCATGATGATGCAGTGATGCAGGTTCTGCAGAGTTGGTAGAGCTTCCTCGACTTTTACACTCAACCACAACAGAAAATGTTGCTGAGCAACAAGATAATTTCAGTACTTGCCAAATACAAGCAGAGTAAGGCGGGTGTCTAACCTACTCGGCTACTACCTGCCTATGAACAGTCGGAAATTAAATATGACAGGAGAATAAGCAACACAGCAGCAGCTAAAAACATGACAAACAACAAAGTGCAAACGAAACAACAACAAAAAAAAACATGCAAACAAACAAATAAATAGTGTAGAAATACTGAACATAAATATAGATCTATTGAGTTTGTGAGGCTCTGTGCACTGCAGTACTTCTACTGGGGGAGTTTTGTCCACGCTTCTGTCTGTCCAGACGTGAAAAATCACCAAGCTCAACCTCACACCACTGGGCCCGCTGCTCTATGTGACATAGAACCGTGATTCGCCATTTCCATGGTTCCAAACAGCGAGAAGAAATGGGCGGGGAGAACGAAAAGGAAACAATTTCACATCCACGTCATGCACTCGTACAACACAGACACATGGCATTCATTTACACTTCATCATTCTGGTATTCTGAACCTTTCACTTATTAATCATATTCTCTTCTTAAACTTTGATCTGTTATATTATCTAGATTTTCCAAATTAATATAAACTCTTCTATATTAGATTTTTATTTATTTTTTTTTTTTTAAGTTTCTCTCCTCGTGAATAAATATGTGAACTGGATATAAAAACATGGGACTAGACACTGAAGAAGAAGAACGGCTCTGGTTTAAAAAAATTGCGCAGGTTGAGTGAAGTTCAACTGACAGAAAAACTGAGAAATATAATAATACCTGTAAATACGCAGAACGTGGTCTCTCTCGTATGAGTACTTCATTCGTAGTTCTATTTTAGAACCACTCTGTAAACCGTAACCAGTCCGTCTTTTGGCCTAAAATCCCTCCTTTTCTCCCACAATCCTCGGAGAAAATGCTTTCACCAGAGGATCATCGGAGCTACCTGTTCGTCAGAATTAATTAAAGACCCAAACAAATGTCTAAAACATGAAATTTTCCCTTAAACCAAAACGACACAAGAAACGACCACAAAAACAGAGAGAATTCCACAGGCCTTACTAACACCTAAAGGACCTGCTGCCCCGCCCTGCCCCGCCACACCACACCATCCCTGCATCCCAGACTCGCAACTGAGCGCCGGCGTCCTGGTAAGCGGACAGGGAGATGAAGGGCTCGACAGGGCGTGGCAGGGTGGAGTAGGGGTGGAGACAGCCTTAGCAGGCGCAGTCCTGATGGGAGCGCTGGGGCTGTTCCGTCAGCTGTGGACCCTGCTTGCCTCCAGGCACCGAGCCGTCGGCTGCATCCAGGCTCTCCGACATCTTTTCACAGATGATGTCCACCAGACGCTCAAACGTCTGCTTCACGTTGATGTTGTCTTTGGCACTGGCCTCAAAGTACTCAAATCCTGGGAATGTGAAACATGAAAAACATGGAGCATTAAGACTGGATCCTGGAGGAACCCCAGCCAGAACATTTCCCTTCCAACCCACGCTGCTTTGCCACACTGGTCAACAAGAGAAAAAAATCTGACCTCACAGCTGCAATTTGGTAGAATTTTTGGTATTTTCATCTACCACTTGATTTACATTTACGACATTTATCAGACACCCTTATCCAGAGCGACTAATAATCAGAGTCCCCGTGGAGACACATGGGGTTTAGTGTCTAGCTCAGGGACACGATGGTAGTAAGTGGGATTTGAACCTGGGTCTTCTGGATCATAGGCGAGTGTGTTACCCAATAGTCTACTACCACCACTACACTGTCTGAATTACAAAAATGTTTGTGCCATATGCATAACATGAGGTCATCTGTAACCGGTCTGTTCTTTGGCTACAAAATTCCAGGCTTAAGCCCCACTTTACTACCATTGTGTCCCTGAGCAGGACATTTAACTTCATTTACTCACCCAGCTGGTCTGCCAGCTGCCGACCCCTCTCTCCAGCCACCACCCTCTCATCCTCCATGTCACATTTGTTCCCCACCAGCAGCACCTGGGCGTTATCCCACGAGTACGTCTTGATCTGCGTCGACCTGCAACCAGAAGCCAGGAACCCACATGACCAAGACTTGTGCACGGGGCCTTGAATCCAAGCCCAGGCCTGCCCTTATATTCTAACAACGCTTCCAAAACGTTAAGAGACAGGCCCGAGGCATGCAGGGCTGTACTAGTCCAAGTTCTGCTCATACCAGTCCTGGACGGCGTTGAAGGACTCCTCGTTGGTGATGTCGTACATCAGGATGAAGCCCATAGCTCCTCTGTAGTAAGCGGTGGTGATGGTCCTGTAGCGCTCCTGCCCAGCTGTGTCCTGATGGAGATGAACCCAGGTGGAAAGTCAATTTGAGAACATGTGCCTGCTGTAAAAGTTTTGGAGAAGGTGCGATCTGGGGCAGTGGTGGCCTAGCGGTTAAGGAAGCGGCCCCGTAATCAGAAGGTTGCCGGGTCGAATACTTAGGTGCTCCCCGGGCGCCTGTCATGGCTGCCCACTGTTCACTCAGGTTGAGGGGTTAAATGCAGAGGCCAAATTTCACTGTATGCACAGTGTGCTGTGCTGCTGTGTATCACATGTGACAATCACTTCTTGAGAAAAATGGACTAAAGTAGGGGTGGCCGATATATATACACATAATCTTCATGCTTTTGTTAAAACTTCACTTTCGAGGTTTGCTTCTCTGCCTCATCAAGGAAAGACATCCAGAAATAAAGGCATCAATTGTTGATTGAGGTGGATGAGTAGGTTACGAACTCATTTAAATTCAATATGCAATATAAAGGGCTGAATTTAGCAGTTATACAGGGATTTTGTGGAACTTTCAAGGTATCAAGATATATATTGTTTATTGTGATATACAGTGGGTACAGAAAGTATTCAGATCCCCTAAATTTTTCACTCTGTTATATTGCAGCCATTTGCTAAAATCATTTAAGTCATTTTTGTCCCTCGCTGATGTACACCGAGCACCCCATATTGAAAGAAAAATACAGAATTGTTGACATTTTTGCAGATTTATGAACAAAGAAAAACTGAAATATCACATGGTCCTAAGCATTCAGACCCTTTGCTCAGTATTTAGCAGAAACGCCCTTTTATCTAATACAGCCATGAGTCTATTTGGGAAAGATGCAACAGGTTTTCCACACCTGGATTTGGGGGATCTTCTGCCATTCCTCCTTGCAGATCCTCTCCGGTTCTGGCAGATTGGATGGTAAATTCTCAATATACACTCGCTCACTTGGTCACATCATCCAATCACATGGCTTCTCCTATCACTCTTATGCTGATGACACCCAGCTCTATCTGTCATTCCCACCAGAAGATGCTACTATAGCAACAAAAATTTCGGCCTGCCTCTCAGACATATCGGCATGGATGTCTGAGCGACACCTCCAACTCAACCTATCCAAAACCGAGATTCTGATCTTTCCGGGCAACAATTCTCCTCAGCAAAACCTTTCAATTCAAATTGGATCGCTATTGTTAACACCCACGGCATCTGCAAAAAGCCTTGGAGTTTGGATAGATGACAAACTGAGTTTGAACAGTCATGTTGCTGCGATCTCCAGATCCTGCAGGTTCACTCTCTACAACATTCGCAAGATTCGGCCTTTTCTCTCACAACAGGCTACGCAGCTCCTCGTCCAGGCAATGGTCATCTCCAAACTCGACTACTGTAACTCTCTCCTGGCTGGAGCCTCTGCAGTCACCATAAAACCCCTCCAGATGATCCAAAATATGGCAGCCCGTCTCATTTTCAATCAGCCAAAATACACCCATGTTACACCTCTTCTTACCTCCCTCCACCGGCTCCCGGTAGCTGCTCGCATTGAGTTCAAATCCTTGATGCTGCCTACAGGGCTGTAAATGGAACTGCGCCCTCCTACATCAACACACTACTACCTAGCTACACTCCTGCACGCTCTCTCAGATCGGCAAACGAAAGGAGACTAAAAATTCCTTATTCACGGGGTCTCCGATTCCAATCATGTCTGTTCTCCGTTGTTGTCCCTGGCTGGTGGAACAACCTGCCCTCCTCCACACGACTAGCCGAGACTATCACCACTTTTAAGAAGAAGGTGAAAACCCTCTTATTCCAAAAATATTACAGACAAATCTAACACTTACACAAGCACATGCGTACACATTGAACAAACAAATACAAAATGTATAAATACATTATAATTTTTCTTAGTCTAGCACCCAACAATCTCCGAGCATGCTCTTCAATGACAAGTCTAAGCCTTATCAGGGCTCTTAGTTTGTAGACTCGATATTCTATAGAAATCGAACGAGAATTGCTGGTGTCTTCCTATTGTAAGTCGCTTTGGATAAAAGCGTCTGCTAAATAAAGTAAAGTAAAGTAAATGTTGGTGGACGGCCATTTTTAGGTCTCTCCAGAGATGCTCAATTGGGTTTAGGTCGGGGCTCTGGCTGGGCCATTCAAGAACAGTCACAGAATTGGTATGAAGCCACTATTTTAGCTGTGTGCTTAGGCTTGTTGTCTTGTTGGAACGTAAACCTTCGGCCCAGTCTGAGGTCCTGAGCACTCTGGAGAAGGTTTTCGTCCAGGATATCCCTGTACTTTGCCACATTCATCTTTCACTTGATTGCAACCAGTCGTCCTGTCCCTGCAGCTGCAAAACACCCCAGAGCATGATGCTGCTGCCACCATGCTTCACTGTTGGGACTGTATTGGACAGGTGATAAACAGTGCCTGGTTAAAATTAAGGCCGAAAAGTTCTCTCTCATGTTGGAGTCTTTCAGGTGCTTTTAGCACACTCCATGTGGGCTTTTATGTGTCTTGCACTGAGGAGAGGGGATGGTAGTAGCCTTTTTTTTATAAGCATGACCAGGTCTGTGCCTTTCAACAATTCTGTCTCTGAGCTCTTCAGGCAGTTATTTGACCTCATGATTCTCATTTGCTCTGACCTGCATTGTGAGCTGTAAGGTCTTATATAGACACGGGTGTGGCTTTCTAATCACTAATCAAACACAGCTGGTGTAGAACCATCTCAAGGATGATCAGAAGAAATGGACAGAACCTGAGTAAAATATATGAGCAAAGGGTTTGAAGACTTTGGACCATGTAATATTTCAGTTTTTCTTTGTTAATAAATCTGCAAAAACCTCAACAATTCTGTGTTTTTTTTGTCAATATGGGGTTCTGTGTGTACATTAATGAGGATAAAATAAACTGAAAATTTCCGTGTCCATTGTAACTTAAAGGTCCCCTATTATGAAAATATCACTTAATGAGATTATTTAACATTAATATGAGGTCCCCTAATCTGCCTATGGTGTAAAGAGTGCCATTCTGCTTTGCCGTTCAGAAAGCGGCAGAAGGCAGTGGTTAAGGAAACAGCCCCGTCATCAGAAGGTTGCTGGTTCGAATCCTGGACCGCCACGGTGCCACTGAGCAAAATCACCGTCCCCACACACTGCTCCCCGGGCACCTGTCATGTCTGTCCACTAATCACCAAGGGTGATGGTTAAAAGCAGAGGACACATTTTGTTGTGTAACCGTGAGCTGTGCTGCAGTGTTTCACAATCCCTTCACTTTCACTTATGTTGTCATAAGGGGAAAGGTTACCTCTCGTTTCTCATCCTTTGTCCACCCAGAGAATTTCCCACCCCTCTCCTAAAAAAGTAACTCCACCAACCGTCAACCGCCATTGCAGTTGCTCTGTGATTGGATGTAAAAATTAGCAAAAGTGTTTGTTTTTTTTGTTTTTTTTTTTTTTTATAGTTCAGTCATGCAAGATTCATTTTTTCTTCTGGAAAAACGGCAACATGACTTCCTGTCTGGGCTAAAAACACTGTGGTTGGCGTGTCCCAGGAAATCTCATTGTGGGACTGGAGCAAAGTGGCTGTAATTCTGCACCATGGCTGAATTTCAAATACAGTATTGGGGGACCAAGAAGACCGATATAAAAGCAAAAAAGAATTCATGTCAGGGGACCTTTAAAAATATTGCAATATTATTTTTCGGCCATATCGGCCAACCCTAAGTCAAGGTGCAGGACAACGATGGAGAATGTGGACTAGACTATCTGTTCAGTGACTGAATAATGTATTTAGCTGAATGGGGAAACACAAGGAAACAATACAGGCGAGAAGTGTGGCCCACTTTTATTTCTGTAGATAAACATTTTTAAAATAATTAAATATGCGCCTGTCTTAATCTAACCTGAAGGGTAAAAATAGGTAGAACAGAATTTTTTGATTTTTTTTTACCCAGATCTGAAGCTTGATCCTCTTGTCGTTCCTATAGATGGTCTTCACCTTGAAGTCGATCCCGACGGTGCTCACGAAGGCCGGCGTGAACGAGTCGTCTGCGTAGCGGAAGAGGAAGCTGGTTTTACCAACGCTGCTGTTGCCAATGATCAGGATTTTGAACATGTAGTCGAAGTTCTGATCGGCGGACTCCTTCTGTCCATAGCGTGAATCTGTAGCTGAAGCCATCTTGGATTGGAGGGTTAAAAAAGAAAAAAAGAAGGTAGAAGTAGAATTAGTAAAGTGACCCCCAGAAGAGAGCATCGCGCTGATCATAGCATCTAAAATCGAATCCAACCATGATTGTATGGGCAGAATGCGGGCCACGTTTCATGTTGGGCTAGTGGTGGCCATGCGGTTTAGAAAGTGGCCCCGTAATCATAAGGTTGCCGGTTTGAATCACGATCCGCCGAGGTGCCACTGAGCAAAGCACCGTCCCCACACACTGCTCCCCGGGCGCCTGTCATGGCCGCCCACTGCTCACCAAGGGTGATGGTTAAATACAGAGGACACGTGTCACTGTGTGCACTGGGTGCTCTGCTGTGGTGTCACATGTGACAGTTAATCACTTTCACAAAGGGCTTGAAGAGTGAACGTAAAATAGAAACTGAGCTCATTACGAGTCGTCCATTCCCAACTCTATTAAAAAAAAAAAAAAAAAACAGGACCTATGAAGCAACGTCAGGTTAAAAAAAAAAAAAAAAGCCGCCATGAAATGATCCCCAGAAATCAGATCGGTGAGAATCGAAGGCTTTTATAAACCACAGAAACGGTGCGTATGGTGCAGTTAGTAAATAGTACAAACTACACGGACATGAGTTCCAGGCTGTGCATTCAGAGCATTATTTCATAAAAAGACGCGTTTTATACCAGGGAACGTCCCGTCTGACGTTATTACTTACCCAAGACCCAGAAATACACAAGTCAGGTTAATCCTCCCATTACGATGTGGAGGATTCGTTATGTTCCCGGCCAACCTGGCGAGCGCGGATCATAAACGAGTAAAATGTGCCAAGCCCGTATTCCATCACCCGGTCAACCGTGGACATTTTTACCACAGCACTCTCACCGCCACTTCCGCCACACTGACCTCGGTCAGGGCAAATCTCCCCAGGCTTCAACATATGAAGGCCCAAGAAGGCGAGGAGAGAAGCCCCAGCATTGCAGGGGAGATAAAGCAGGAATTTACGTCCCGTATACAGATAACGGTTCTGCAAAACGTCTCAATCGGTATTAAGTGGAACCATAAGTTATATATATATATATATATATATATGTACATAGATATAATATGTACCGCCTGTAGCATAAAGGCTTCGGGAGCCAGATATCAGGGTAAAATGTACCCATTTCGGCCGGGAAACGGACCTTCCCGACGCTCCTGAGGCAGCCCGGTTTAGCGGTAAAGCCGCCGCTGACAGGTGGCCGCCAAGCCTCTTAATAACGGGGCCGGGGCAGCCCGTTCGGCGGCCGTCCGTCTCCGATCATCCCGCACGAATCTCAGCCATTTTATTTCTCCGCCGTGAGAAGGTGTTTAGCCGGCGCGGCTAAGGCTAGCGCTAGTGTTCATTTTCCGGCCAGTGTCGGATGCAGGTTACCCTCCTCTGTCCGCTTGTTGTCGACCGTCTGCGCGGATATATATTTTTTTTTTTTTAACTCCGTGAACGCGTCGAGCGGAAAGATTCGCTTACTGTTTTAATGTGCGGATTACGCTTCCCCCGACGCGGCTCGGACTCAGCCCCCCTCTCTCTCTCTCTCTCTCTCTCTCTCTCTCTCTCTCTCTCCGCACCTGCAGCGGCCTGTGCGTCACTTGATGGACTGTTGCCATGGCGGCGTTCTCAGGCTCCGCCCCCTGGCGCCGCCCCTATAGAGGCCGGAGTTGATTGGTGTGTTTTCACCCTGGTTTATCGTTAGAGGTGAAGCGAAAGTGACGTGATTGTCATTGCGAGACACTGCAGCACAGCACACGGTGACACAACGAAATGTGTCCCCTGCTTTTAACCATCACCCTTGGTGAGCAGTGGGCAGCCATGACAGTGGTAGTGGCCTAGTGGGTAAGACACTCGCCTATGAACCAGAAGACCCAGGTTCAAACCACACCTACTACCTTTGTGTCCCCAAGTTAGGCACATAACCCTGAGTGTCTCCAGGGGGGGACTGTCCCTGTAACTACTGATTGTAAGGCGCTCTGGATAAGGGCGTCTGGTAAATGTTGTAAATGTAAAATGACAGTGGCACTTTGGCGGATTGGGATTTGAACCGGCAACCTTCTGTTTACTGGTCCACTTCCTTATCCGCTAGGCCCGTGGCAGCAGTGTGTGGGATGGTGCTTTGCTCAGTGGCACCTCATATATAGAATTTTTTTTATCAGTGATGGGCCCAGATCAGAACAGTCCAGGCTTGTGCATCAGGTGAGCAGTGAACTGAAGTCAAGAACTCACACCTCAACTGCTAGGGTGAAAAAAAACTATATCTTCGTATTATATCTTCATATACAGGATTGCTCATCATTGGGCTCAAAAAGCCGCACCCACATTCATCCTCTCATGTAGAAGCACAGATGCTTGCGTTAAAAAAATAGCGACTCTATCCTAAAGCTAAAGTGAAAAGGAACAGACTCTGAAACAGACCTCAAGTATTAAATCCCAGATGGTGCAAAATTGCTCTAATAATTACATTTAATTTCAGTTAATTGAAAATATAACAATCATGCAATTAGTGTGAAGGCACTGATATTCATGATAAAATGTCTGTACTAAAATATATTGGGGCTTGTAATTAAACACTAGAAATTATCAATAAAAAGTGATTATAAAAACTTAATATGTTCAAAGACAAAGTTTCTCTCTTTTTATTGGCGTAAATGACAAGTACAGTAAAATAAATTAAACTGTGTGCTGTTGTAAACAGTTGTGTTTGGATTGTCAGCAGGGCAGCAGATTTCAGACCAGGACAGACAGAGATTCAACACTTCTATTCAGACGAAAAAGGCCTAAATTGGCCTGAAATTGGTGCATCAGGAAAATAAAAATAAAAAATAAGACGTGTTGTACAGTGTCCTGTTTTTTTTTTTTTTTTTTTTTTAGCCCCTTAATTGGATTCTTTGGATCCAATAAAATCTACACTGTTCTGTGTATCTGACAGACTTATAAAAGGAATCAATTCATTTGAAAGAAATAAAAGCATAGTGGTCAGCACATGAACTCGTTCGCTTCATCACATCTCCCCAAAAAACCCAAAAGTACAGTTTCTGGGATTAGATGCATCCAAAAGTCTGTACCATCGTCCATTATTCAAGATCTCATTCAAGTGTGGCTGCTTTGGCACAAACCTGCAGGCAAATATATACTGTCCCAGCGTATAATTTTAATTTATCAGATGTTGTTGAACTAATTTCCGTTGCATTTCTTCATGTGGCGGAGCGAGCCCAGTACGGACCGGTTAAATGCGCCAAAAACCGCGGTACCATAATCATGCTTCAGTTCAGAAGCAGGACAATTTACATCAGGCAAACAAGTGCTCCACAGCATTATGGTACCAATTATGGCATGTGGTTGTTTTGAATAAGGGTAAAATGAAGCTTGAACTCATAGATATTATCAACATTGCAGTCATTGATGGAAATTAGCCAGTGGCAAAATGGAAATTACAGTACAGTTTGTGTCCTGCTTGCTTGGCACTTGTACTGTCATTGGCTATGTCCCTGTGAAGAGCAGAATATTGATCAGTCACCAAAAGAAAACAAAAAATGGCACTCAAAAATAGCCTTTGGCTTTATGCTTTTGACTCTGGATAAATACAAACAACTGTTTAAACAAAATGCAAAAGACATATTCAATAGTTTGGCCTATTATAAAACGTTTTAATTCTATATATTATTACGAGATTAATGTTTTAAATTACCGATATTAGAATTTTTGCTACGTGACCAGCACTGGAATTTAAGGTCAAATATTAAAAGCACACCCTTGCAGCACACGGCTTTACTGTCGTTTTTGTTTCAGTCGTCTCCGTTTCCACAGAAACGTCTCAGTTTGGTTGCTGGTTTGGTACTGGTTGCGCCCCTCTGTGGTAAACTCAGTCATGGCCAACGTAGGCTAGTGTCGTTTGGCTCAAGGCTTCTCAAACACAGGAAAGTTTGGCAATTAATAAATATGTAAAGTGCTACAAATTAAAGAGCTTGCACATTTTAAATAGTCAGATATAGAAAAATAAATGTTCAAATTTTTTTTTCTCAAAAGCTAAAAACGCTGCTTGTTTCATTAGTGTGTGTAAATGAAACTGGATGCAGGCTAGGCGTGCAGGATAAGCAGCGCTTCTTGGAGCTGAGGCGCTGAGGCCGCAGATTCTGCTGTTCAGCTCTAGGGGGCGCCGTGCACCCTGCAGAACCGCATGACATTCAGCCTTAAAAAAAAAATAAAGACAAAAAAAAAGAAGAAAAAAACAGGTGTCACAAAGTGAAAGAACAACAGCGGTTACTGAAGGAGTGCCGAAGAGGCGTTTGCTACACAAAAAAAAACGAACTTCTTCTTCATGACCTGAGATTTGTGTTCTGCTCAGTTTTTTTTTGTCGTCTTCGCTTCTAAATGACATACGAAATACATGTCAGCTTTCCTGCATCAGTTTCTGCTACTGAGTGCTATAAAACGTTTAAGGTTCCAACGGTGTTGTCCTCTCCGTGCCACAGGAAGACTTTTCTCTGGGAGTCCTTGCTGTTGGACCTTGATGCCGGTGTGGAACAGAAACCTAAAAACATGTTCTCTTCTTTTTTCCGCTCGGAAATCGACAGGAAGAACGTTTAAAACAAGGCCCTCTGCCGCACGCCGGGACAGGCGAGCTCTCTCCAGTGCAAGGGGGCTATGGCTGCCCTTCAACAACTGTGCTCCTGCTCTGCGCTACCACCTCTTTCCAGGAAGCCAGGGTGTCGAGTGAGGGCTGGTTCTCTCTGCGGGTGGGCGGATGTGGCTGGAGGGACAAGGAAAGCACGAAGAAATGAAAATAAAACCAGAAAGGGGAAATAAGTGCTCTGGTGTTATGTGCCCATTTTGAGGCAGGACACGGCGTTCCCTTCTTGGTCAAGTTCTCGGTCCTCGTCATCGCTGTCGGAGCAGTTTCCCAACTCGAAGGACAATGTTCTGCCACCAGTGCCGGCAGCCGCGCCGGCCAAGCCAGGAAGAAGGAGCCTCGGGTGCAGAGACTGCTGCTGCTTTCCAGTCCGGGAGAATTCCCGCCCGCTGGCGGCCAAATCCTCATCCTCGCCAGGGCTCTCGGCGTCCGACTCGCCCTCCTCCTCCAAAGTCAGGTCGAACTGGAACTTGTCTCCGCCGGAAATGCCGCTTCCCCCCACAGCTCCAGCTTCCCCCAGCGGGCCAGCCTTGTCCTCGGGTGTAGAGGTGGGACTGTGGGGGATCATGCTCTGGTACCACTCACGGTTGTCCTCCAGGGTGTCCAAGATCTCCTGGGCGTCTGGGTGGACCAGGTCTGCCCAGGTCTCCCACAACGGGTGGACAATGTAGTCGATGAAACCAACCTGAAGCGCGAGGACAAGCGGGTTGAGACAACGTACCGGATATCAACAGAACAGTCTAATCAGCTGAAGGGGTTCTCCTTAAATCAGCATATTATATAAAATTAAAACAGCTCAATGTGATATCTTCTGTTGACATGCTATCTCAAAGTTTACTGAAGACAATATGTGGGTAAATACAAAGGCAGACAAATTCATTTTACATTTTTGTGCATTTTATACATTATATATTTTATATAGCATTGTTTTAAAATATATTAACATATGTTATAATATCAGATTCCTTATATATTCCTGTTTTTTTATATACTCATTTTATTATTATCTTATAATTATTTAAAGGAATTGTTTTTTTTAATTATAGTTATTACTATTAATTTCATTTATTATTTCTCTCTTTTAAATATCTCAGTACAAGCTGCAATGAAAAGCATTTCATAGTTTATTATTATTATTATATCTCTGGAAGGTTGAAAATCTCTGAATGGCTGAAAATGAACATTTGACTTCCAGGTTCCAGGTTGCACCGAACTGCCGTGCAGCGTGGGGGCGCTCTTCAGCTCTGCGGTGAGGGGTTGCCCATACCTGTGATTTCTCAATGGAAGCGTTGTGTTTGTCACACATGGGACTGATCTCCATGCCCTTGTCCCGCTCTCGGTCTCCCTGCGTGAAAAACTCCACCATGATGCGGTCGGTCCACTGCCGGTACAGCTCCAGCGGCTTGGTGGGGTTGCTGAGGTCAGCGCAGTGCACCATGTTCTGAAGGACCTGGAAAAGGAAGAATAGAAAATACGAATTCATGGATTACTTAAGTAACCTAGCGCTGGCACAAATCACATTTACATTACTTTTACATTGAAGGCATTCATCAGACACCCTTATCCAGAGCGACTTACAATCAGTAGTTACAGGGACAGTCCCCCCCTGGAGACACTCTTGCTCAGGGACACAATGGTAGTTACTGGGATTTGAACCTGGGTCTTCTGGTTCATAGGCGAGTGTGTTACCCACTAGGCCACTACCACCCTAATCACTAATCAATGAAGAGAGAGGTAGCCTGTACCTGGATGCGGTCTGAATAGTTGTCCAGCAGCAGCACACCAAGGCTGGTCACCTTCTTAGTCTCCACCATGGTCTTCAGGTCAGCCAGCAGGTTCATGTGTTTTGACATATCTGTCGCCAGGACCTGGGATCAATGAAAAAGCCAAGTGTAAACCGGTTCTATTTTTAGATCAATTTTTAGATCTTTTTGGAAGTTCATCCTCACCATGTCTATAACCATTTTGCGCAGCGACTGCCGCTGTTTCTTGCTCAAGTTCTGGAAGATGTCACAGTTCTCCTCCTGTAGGAGCTTGAAGCCCACAGCCAGGTGGTGGTTCTCCAGGACGGAAGCGTCGTTGTACATCAGCGCCAGCTCCGAGTCTAAGAGACACATATTTAAGAACAGGACTCAGCAACTTGACTTTAACACAATCTGATCTTCTGGCCCCCTGGCTCCAACTTACTGGTGTTGATGAGGAACTGGTTGGATACTCCTGGGTGGTCGACATCATGTATGGCGCTGGCGAACAATGCAGCCAGGATCTCCAGGTCGGTGAAAACAGCCTGAAAAAGATGGAGAACAGCTGCTTGCTCCCGCCTTGTAACCTGCACGAGAAGAGCAAGCTCGGTGAAGACGTACCTCCAGCGCCGGCGTAGACAGGAGCACGTGGGTGGACTGCACCACGTCAGCGGCGTGGATGTTATTGTGGTAAGCGACATCGGCGTGGTAGTTCTCCTCCAGGGTCATCATGAAGGTGATGAACGTGTCTGCAGGGATCTTGAAGGACTTCAGCAAGTCTCTCTCCTAGTGAGGAGAACAAAGGAGAATGCAGGTTCTGAACATATATAAAAAAAACCCATTCCTGATTATTTTATTTTTAGTATATTTTTTATATCCTTGGTGGATTTGGAATGTTTATATTTGTTGTTTTTACGTAATGACAATTGCAATCTCTTTCACTTCAACATTTGGCAACCATTTGGCTTGAGTGTTGCTGTAAATATTGTTTATTAGGTGTTGGGGGGGGTATTTTTAATACACACTCACATAATGGTTATTAAATTCAAATTATTGGGTCTGTCAGGAAGACAGACCATTTATTATTGTGCTGAGAATGGCAAAAAACAACATTAAAGAACGTTACAGACCGCCACGCGAAGACCGTCAAACGTAAAGAAACAACGGATTTGTAAAATAAAACTTCTTTGAAGTGATACTGCAGTACCACAGTAAAGAAGCCCCATTTTACAAATTCCATGCCCGCAGCTGTGACCAATGCCCGGACAGACCCATCAAAATTTCCCCTGGAATTTTGGCTTCTAGTTATTGTTGTTGTTTTGTTTGATTGTTTTTATTGTGGGGGGGGTGACTTCATTAATGCTGAAAATGTTCTTAAGTCATTTAAAATGAAATAAAAAGGAAAAAAAACACTTCCTAGTAAATGAAATGGTAAAATGAAAATGTTCCGTATGTTTTTCATGGGTTCAGTAAACCATGACATTACATTTTTTGTTTGATTGTACGTCGCAAACATGGGATAAATGTGACGTACCTGAAAGATTGTGTACATTGCTACCGTTAACGGTCTGTTCCCAGAATACTCGGATATCTTGAAAATATCCACTCCCCATCTGTTAATGTCTTCCAATTCCTGTAAACAGAAGATGGGTCACTTTTTTGCCCTCGCACAATGTCATGAAGCGCGTCCACGGGCAGAAAGGTCCCACCTTGGCCAGCAAGTCCTCCTTGTCCGTGGAGACCCCGAATCGCGGGATGCTGGACGGGGCCACGCTGGAGCTCTGGCTGGGCTTCTTCACGCCGCTGATCTGGGACATCGGCCACTTCTTCTTATCCTTCTCCTTGGCCGGTGGGGACATGATCTCCATATCATGTTGCTTCTCTGCAGATAGAGCACACACACGCAGTACAATGACGCGGAGCACGTACACGTCGCAATCAGCGCACAGCGAGCCTGTTTGTGTTAAAAACCACGGTGCTGACGCAGAAAAGTATTTTTATTACCTTATTACCATTTTATTATTATTCACTAATAAAATGTGGCAGTTGTGATTGCAGTGTTGCTAGTTCTATTTCCCTAATTCCTATGTATTGGATGGCATTTTGCAATGAGGGGTAGTGGACAGGACCACAATCTTGTCGTACTATTCAACCAAGTATGACAATGAGTCTTTAATCTTAATCTTCTAATGTTGTAGGAACGCATGTTTGGCTGTGGACATTCCGGAGCCTCAGCACATCTATAAAACTGAGGTGACGCATATGCATACAAAGTAAAAGAATTGAGTGTCAATATTTCAGAGTAAACCTATTGTAACCTATACAGAGTATCTATAACTCTATGAGGAGTTAAAATGCTACAATGCTACAAGTGTATTACAGTTTCACTGATGTTAAGTGCTATATGTTATATAATATAGGTTTAAATCACAGGCATTTAGTAATATAGCATTATATGATGAATGTGTAAAAAAACAACACTGCAGAGAAATAAAAATGACATATCGTTACGCAAAAGAGTGTTATTATTAATCTGAATTTGGAATAAAAAGGAACTCTATGAGGTGTATTCATATTACAGTGTGAATTAACCTCAGTGTTAAATATTTTAACACATTTCATTGTTAATTTTCCCACTAAATTGAGTAGAATTAACTCTGAAAAGTCTACACTGGCCATAGAGTAAAAGTTCAAATCAATCAGTCAAGTGTAAAATTGACACTTTTTTTACTGTGTATGCGCAAAATCTGCCTATTTCAACTCACCTAGGAAAGTGCTGGAAATAAACTCGGAGATCTGATTGCCTGACTTGCTGGTCTCCGACAGCTGGGTGAGCTCCCGGTTCAGCATTCTTTTGAACTTTGGGGCAGAAATGGACACATTGAGGCATGTGCACACACACACACACACACACACACACATACACACACAGAAACTACAAATTATTAAATCACATCATTGGAAATTGCCATCTCAGATAACGAGAAGCAGTAGGAACTGACGGAATCACAAAGCTAAAGCAAAAGCAAAAAAAAAGCTATAAAATTTAATATGCATAAGCGTCACAACTGTGATTTTAGTGCAGGAGGCTGCGTCCGTGCTGGACTTCACATGTGCGTGTGAATGAGCCGAGTCCTTCATTCAGACCCGCCTGCCACGGCAGAGCGTCCCCAGCAGGGAGACGCGTTTCAGATGTGTAGGGCTGTTATGTAATCATCCACGAGGTTTCCGAATCAAACGCTGCACACTGAGTCTGCAGAATGAACACAAGGGTCCATGTGCACGCCTCCCCGCATCCCTCTCTCTCTCTCTCTCTCTCTCTCTCTCACACACACACACACACACACACACACAGTCTTTACGCATCTTTCCCTCTCTTTTACCTCTCCGCTGAGCATCACTTGTTCCTCATCACTCTCCTTTGTAAACACTGCACATTTCTACATGCCAGCATGCACCACAGCCCAGGATGACAGTGCACCTACAAAGTAATGCCCCACGCACTCACGCCTACCTGAATGAACATCCACGATACAGAGAACAAGTAGTGGACGTCTGGCATTGCAACGCCACAATAACCATGTCCAGAAGCGACAGCCAAGGCGTTCACTCCAATCCAGACGCTGCCGTCCGGCCTGGCAACCTGCACAACGTGCCGGCTTCAGACGTGGACGGGCAGGGCGGGCACCTGTGGACAGCTGGGGGTCTCTGTGCACCGGCAGCGCCCGGCTGCATCGCCGCGCCGCGCTCCTCCCTGCACTCTGCCTCGCCTGGCGTGTGTGTAAACACAGCGAGGGAGACTCTCCTCTCCACTCACTCGCTCGCTCACTCACTCACTCACTCACTCACTCACTCACCGGCTCCTCCTCCTCACATGCAGCGAGCGGCGCGGCCAATCGGCTGCGCGCTGCCACAGGGGATGGACCCGAGGAGCCGGCTGATTGGCGCGCTGTACTACGGAGTATGCAAAGGACGGTTGAGATGGAAACGGAGCTGGGGCTGCACCATGTGCACCGGGACGGGAGATGAGGCGGTTCATGGACTGAATGGGGATAAAAACGCGGGAGCTGCACTAAAGCCGATATGGGTCAACAATACACGATGTATTGGACGATGTTCAATAAATAAATGAATGAACAAATAATTTCAAAAATAATAATAACAAAAAAAATTTCATTCACATTGGGCCTTTATTTTGGTCACTTTTCCTCTTTCCTCAAGCATGCACTGAAATGATGAATGATGCAACCCTTCATTTTAAAAGCCATATTAATGGTTCCAGCATGGTCAGTTGACAGGGGCGAGGGTACAGTAGTGCCCAAACACACACCAGCACACATGGCCCAGCGTGGGCGGGCTAATCCGGGAATCACACACACGCCGTCTGAAGAAAGGAAGGCATATGGGAACGGAGGGGGATGGAGCATCATACATAGCTCCGCTCTTTCATTCACATTTTACTGCACATGACTGTGTTCGGGGGGAGGGGGCGGAGGGAACATGCATGCAACCTTTCCATTCAGAGACGGAAATCAGTCTTCCATTGAGTGGACCTGGGCGCTGAAGCACTACGGTATATTTCACATCTTTGTTTTCCTTAGGCCAGACCGATTCAGCAATTCCACTTTGGCTCAAATGACAACATTTCCAGACCCACCAGTGACGTTTGAAGCTAAAGCCAGCCGTGCATGCAGCGAGGACCAGCCCCGGGGTTGTGGCTTTGTGAAATGACAGAGTACCTTGTTGGAGGCCATCTCGCTGACGGAGTGCCGGGTCTTCAGCGTCTCCAGCTGCTCCAGACACCAGTCCAGCTCCTCCAGAGTCTCCAAGGCCAGCTTCTGCAGCGGCTCCTCTGACACATGCACACTCACGTTTTACGCATCTATACACATCTAACTTACATTAGGGTGCAGAAAGTTCGCAAACTTTGTCCACACCTTTCATCCTTGTTCAAATCAACAAAACATGTTGTACACAAAACTGCTCACTGCTGCGGCATCATCCCAACAGTGAGGTGAATTTTAAACAATCTTTTGCACAAATGCTGCATACACTAAAATGCATAGGGTGAAGGCCAGAAGAATCTACAGCATACAATACAAATCATAAAATATCTATATATATACACCTAACAGCCATTATTAAAAATACACATAATTTACATGTGCATTGTATGTGTAATGAATGTATAATTACATGAATGTTTACCATTTTGAAAATATATTTTGATATATTTTTGATAAACTGCTCTGGACTTCTCGTACACATTATTGATTTATTTCCCCTCCATATAGGTAATTTTATAGTATGTTGAAACGCTATTTATTCTCATTCCACACACTGTAGCGTCAAGTTGAAGACACGAACCTGTCACACTTGTCTTGCATAGGGAGGGCGGGTTGCTGCTGGAGGACCTCCTGTGAAACAGCATGAGGCAGTGAACAATGCGAAGCCTGAGTTAGGAAGAATTAAAAACTGAGCCGTGACAAGGAAGCAGAGGCCTACTTGCTGGCCACTCTCTCCTGCTGGTGTGTCAGAACTGCAAAGTTGCCCCTGACGGTCCTCAAACTGGCCAGGACCTAAAGTAACATAAAAAATATATATATAAAAATAAACGGTGTGGATAGTGACAAAAATCATAATACTGGATTCTGCCATTTCTGCGAACGAAGACCAGTGATCAATCATGAACATACATTTTTATTGACAGAGTAATTTCAAATCCGACTATATGGGCAATTTAAAGTCCAATAAAACATTGAATTGGCACCATTTAATTATGGAGGGCACAAGTGTGTCACCAACATCACGCTTGTCTGGAATTCTGCGACCCTTTGAATGTCCAGGAATGGCCTGAAACATGACGCTGTTGCTAAACTCAAGCAGGATTTCTCGACTGTCAGCGTCTGTATCGAGGGACAGGCTATTGGATTTCAGGAGTGTCCTGTAAGCGGAGCGCTCTGGTGACGCAGGTTCGGTGTCATGCTGCCGCAATGTTTACGGAAGGGATGCTGATTGCATGCCAGCGGCCCATGAATACACACATAGAGCCTCGGGATAATATCACCAACCTGTGCAAAAGGGGTGACAATCATGTCTTCTCCATGCCTGAAAATACAAAAAAATTTTTTAAAAAGTTTATTGATATAAAGTAATAAAGCAGGTATCACAGTTAAATTTTATTCATGCATTCTGTATGAATACAGTAAACACAGTAGGACAAAAAAAGGAATGCAAAGCATAAAAAATCCAGCCAGGATTAGTAGTTCTTGAGCGGTAGAAGAAGGTTTACCGTGACATGCTGGACCCTCATTTAACCATTTCTGAACTGTGGGGGTGGCGGGTCAACAGAAAACACAAACAGCTGAACAGAGCTGAACACAGATGGGGGAAAGTTTTGTAAGGCTGGGTCTGAATCAGGGGACGTTTCAGGCCGAGGGTGACCCTTACGGATGTGACCCTATGGGGGAAGAGGTGGGGGGGTTAAGGGGTTTCAACTCTCCTCACCGGGTCAGCCAGTTCACTTCCCAGTGCTTCAGACTCTCTTCCCTTTAAAAACACAAGCAAAAAGTTCGGTGACCTGCAGCCAATTAATCACAAACTAAGGTGTTTAGACAGGGGGAGGCCGGCTCTGACGTAGGCTGGAAAAATAAAGCCACAAGACTTTTTTCCCAACTGCGTGTAACCCTGGGATGACATGCATGTGCAGAAATGGAAAGAACAGCTGGGGATTTTAACTGGTGGCTTGGATTTTTCCAATCCCAGCGAGGAATAGGATTTGATGCAATGTTCAAATAAAAAGTATGTTTAAAAACTGGAGTCTAGCATTCCAATGCATCATAGTCAGGTATAATTGACAGATCTTTGAGATCTTTGGCCGAAAATACAATATTAAAAATTGCAATATGAGCAGAATTGACATACGGTTTTGGTTCTGACTGCTGCTTATCAGTAAATCCTTGCAGTCGAGACCTTGCAACCGGCCGCAAGGTCTGAGCCGAGATGTCTGTGGGTTCCATGCAGATACTGAGAAGGTTAGGAGATGAGATAGAGGCGGTAACAGAGGCAGCACTTACAGCTCGCTGGCGGTGGAGGAGTTGCGAGACATGGCTTTGGGCGAGAGGTCGAAGTCGGAGTCGGAGCGGTACAGGAAGGACTCCCGCCGCTGGCTGTGGGGGAAGTTGGCCTGCAGGACCAGGCCAGAGCCCGGACTGGCCTGAGGGTCCAGGGGACTGCGGCCGACGGAGAGGCCATTCTCCACGTCGAAGCTGGAAGACAATGGGAAAGGGGTTTAGAGAGTTTTAAAAAGAATGTAGAGTTTTAGCCTGATGTACATAAATTAAAAGGAACCTAATAAAAAGTCAGATACTGGGTGATAAACACTTCCTAGTAAGACATTTGATGTCTTCAGTTATGTCGTATTTGACATAAGAAAATCAGCAGCAGTTCAACATCACAAATCCCTTTAGCTTCTGTCTGTGTACAGAAGCGCCAGTGACCTTGACCCTTGGCCTTTGACCACCAAAGTGTTATCTGCAAGTGAACGACACTGCCAAACCTACGTGACCTTGACCCCTGACCCCTTGGTTTTTGGACCCGGTTCCACAAAAGAGAAAAATGCTAGGTATAAAAAGCTAGGCTTGTGTGTTACTTGTGAAATTTTAGAAATGCACGCCGGTTTTGCAGGCATATACAAGTAAGCGCATTTCTGGGGTACAAATTCACAGACATCCCTGAAGAGCTGGGTTTGGTCTGAGTGCAGTATAACGGTTTACCACAACATGGTAGTACTTGAGCGCTTAGTGCGTGCTGGTTCTAGTTACCGCATAATCGTACGAAACTGTAGGATTTGTTAAAATGTTAAAAGTTCACAATAATCTTCAAATTTCGAACTACAATTAAAATAAACAAAGGATGTTCACCTGTTCTAGGTGTTCTAGTAGCCTAGTGGGTAACACACTCGCCTGTGAACCAGAAGACCCGGGTTCGAATCCCACTTACTACCATTGTGTCCCTGAGCAAGACACTTAACCCTAAATTGCTCCAGGGAGACTGTCCCTGTAAATACTGATTGTAAGTCGCTCTGGATAAGGGCGTCTGGTAAATGCTGTAAATGTAAATGTTCTAGAGAAATCTCATTCACAAGAATGGTGTGCACATGCAGACGGAAATCTCGTAAAACATAATATCTACAGAGAAGCCTCTAATGCTGTAGAGGTATGTTTTCACATTTTCCACATTCTACCGGAATTAGTGCAATTACGTTTTTTTCTCCCAGTACAACCAGAAGCTCTGTCTGCAACGCCTTCATCTTGCACGTACTACATGCCCTATTTAAATAAAAAATTGATGCGCCAGAGCAGCGTAATTGAATCCTGGTTTACAGTCAGGGAGGACGGACGGGAATCTCCCTGTCAGAGATTTTAAATTTAGTTAAAATTTAATATGGCGAAAAAGGCCATCGGTTCTTGTCATGTAATTGAAAAAATGTAGGCCTGGCATATTGTGGATCTGATTGTACTGGATGTCTAAAGTCAATGAGCTATCACCCGGCTGGAATAGCTTTAAATGGAATTCGTTAAACATATATAGATATAAAATATAAATATATTTCAATTTATAGCCTTCATAGGTAGCATGGATGAAGGTTTTTCCATATTTAATGCTCTTGTCACAGCATCAGAATTCTTGAGATGCCCTAGTACATGATAAAGGCTCGTGATGGTTCATAATGACGCATGTCACAGCGTGAGGAGGAACGAGGGACAGTAAGGGCACGAGCAGCTGAGAGGGTAACTCCAGCAGCCCAGCACTGCGGGTGGGGCCGAGGACTGCAAGGTCGCTGCAATATGGAAGCAGAGTGCTAAAAATAACCCAGACCGCCTCAGTGACGTGGCCGTGCACCAGAGGTCTATGAATAGCCGCCTCATCAGGTGAAGTGTATCCCCGGCGAGGCATCAGCATACAAACGAATCTCGGAGGTTCGCTCCTGGAGCTCCGTCAGCATGCGGACGCACCGACTGCAGGCCGGTGCGCAAGAAAATAGCGTTTCAGACACGCACAGTACGTAAAATATCACGCATGGACGATATTCTGAAGGTCTTTATGATTGAATGGTTTCAGGATGGAGCTGAATGCCCGCCCAACAGTACTTTCCACATCCTGGCCCACGCTGCATGAGGACAAGACAGGGGTGTCTTACAGTATATTACATAATCAATGCAGAAGCTCTCCCATTCATGTGACTCCAGAAGCGCACACAGCGGTGGGGAGGGCCGGCGAGAGGGAGCTGGGGGGAGCGAGAGAGACAGATCTAATGTGCCTATTGCCCGTCGCTCCACATCGAAAGCGTAACCAAACACGCATCAACCCTTCACGCAATTATTCCGCTTGGACAGAAAGGGGGGGCGTGGGACCACGTTCAGCCATTTCATTCAGAAGTACCTGTGCCGGGGCCTTCCAGATCATTCCTGCAGGCGCAGCTCCTCCGGCTGCCTCACTCGCTCGGAGAAGCTGGACTGCGCCGCTCTTCCCGGGTGCTAAAAATAGCCCCTCTCTGCACACAGGGAACCCGGAGCGGTGCTCTAAAAATAGCACGTCAGGTAGCGTGGGCACTGCGCATCGCTGATCAAGAATTCTTGCCTTCATTCATGAATATTTATGGGGTGGTCTATTTAAAGCCGACGCGGGGCTATCTTTAGATCGGCCAAGAAAAAAGAAAAAAGATACATGTTTCCCTGATGCTATTTTCGCGCAGCCCTGTCGACGTACAGACGGTGCAGGTTCCTCTTTAATCCGGGGCGCAAGTGTGCAGGAATGTATGTCACCTGCACGCAGCTGCACGTTTGTTGCGTTAATGGAGGAAAAACTGCAGGCAGTGGGATTATTAGTGCTACAGGATAATCTATACACATAAAACTAAATGTCCTGGAAGGTAGAAAAGAAATGGGAATGCAAACACACAGTATGTAAAAATCACATACATTTGTCACAATAAAAAAATAACGCTTGGGAATTAATAATTAAAACATGTAGGATAAAACGTTTGTGGAAAACAACATTTTTAGTTGTGTAGAGGGGGCAAGAGCTTGAAACTTCAGCCCACCAGCAGGGGTGCTAGGATTTTAGTGGATATGTATAGGAAGAAGTTTGCATGCGTGTCATAAGTCACATTGCATTCATTTATTTTAATGTAGTTATCTAACTAATTGCAGCATTCATTTTTACACCCCTAATAATTGCACGCATAAATGACAAGCATAAATTGTCACAATTTCTTAGACTTTCATCCAGGACCCATTCCAGCTCTCCTTGCGAAAGCATCAGTGCCAGAATCAATGAAAACAAAATCAATAACTTACATTTTTTTCATCAAGCATTCCTGAACTAATCATATGCTTACATTTTGCAAAATAATCTAGTTTGCTGCTATATATAGTTTATTGTGAATATTTATAGTCTAGGACGTTCTATATTCTCACGGCAGTACATAGACTTATAAAGAAATAAGGATAAAATCCATCACATCAATGGATTGTTAAATTAAAATGTTACTTATGGAAATTGATAAACTCCATATCCACCGCGGCACAGTTTCCAGCCACAAGCGTTAAGTAAGAGCGCCGGCCGTAACCCGACACACGTTATTAGCAGAAAGAGGGGCGCCTTCTCATCCAGTCAATGTCCGAAAATTGACACCCACCCTGCGTCATTAGGCATCTCTTTTGCATCAGGCCAGACGTGTTACAGGGAGGTCTGTCCTGGGACAGCAGGGGGGACTACCACCACCCCGCTCATGTTTCAGCCGGGCCTGATGCTCAAGCAGTCGATTTGCATTAGCGGGAGCGGGAGCGGGACATTGGAGTGTCATGAAAATCATGAATGACGCTGCGCTGTCGAAGAATCAAGGAGTGATGCACGTCAACGCTGACGGCTTGACATTTCACACGATCATTCACTCCGATTATTTGCCTCCTGGCTCATTAAAACATCCCAAGTAAATAATTAATTCACACGATTTAAGATGCTCGTAATCTCACTTTTCCCTATTACTTACATTAACAGCCTGTACTTCAACCACATTTAATTAAGCAATTATACACCAGACTGAGTGTAAGATGAGTTGTACACAAGTAAACAACATAATAAGGTGGAACAATATTTAAAGGGATGTGACACAATGACACTGCACCATTGTGAGATTTCATATTTGTCTCAACTTTGGCAGCATTTGCAGACAGAATGGGTCACAGTGGCACAACAAGACTGTCCTGATTGTAAGACTGCTTCTGTTTCCAGCCCAGAAATGACTCCTCCTTTTCCCAGTCAAAGAATCAATTGTCATGGGGGGCGGAGATGGCCTACAAAGCCAAGCCTGCAGCCTTCGAAGTTGAGACAGCCCACGGGTAATGAATAATTTCCTGTTTATGTCACTAGTTGTCACTGGTGCTTATTGAATCATTGGATGCACTGATGCTTCATTCTTAAGAAAGGTGCAGCCTCTGATTTGAGATATAGCCAATGCATGTCAGCTAAACTCAACAAATATTTGGTATTTGTCCATATTTGACCATCTCAAAAATTGTATGGGTTACTCTGCAGGATAAATGGCATTTCCAGGTGCTAAAAAGGCTCTTGTAAAAAGAAACCTATTATATATATCTGACGCACAATATATATATTACATGGTGTGTCACAGGGGCTCAGGGGCTGCAGGAGGGGATGGTGAGGCTGGTCAGTGATGTGAAATGCAGACTGACTCTGTCTGGGACTGGTCTGCTGGGACGTTCATGCCTCTGCCTTTCTGCTGTTTGTCCTGCTGTTTGTCCTCCATTGTTTTCAATCAGAGCATTTGCACAACCACCCCACCGTCCCTCCCAAGAAGGACCAATATGAGCCCTGCTGACCTTTGGAGCCTTTGACAGTATTATAATTAAAATACAGTATGTTATAAGGTTTAAAAAGTCTTTAATTGATTTTATCAGCGTTTCATTCCAGAATGTAGCAACCATAGTGTTGCAACCATGGTTCTACCTAGTGAAAGTGATTGTGAAACACAGCAGCACAGCACATGATGACACAACTAATTGTGTCCTCTGCATTTAACCCATCACCCTTAGTGAGCATACATTGTACATCAGTGTACATTGCTCAGTGGCACCTGGGAAGGCCTGGATTTATTTTGCTTCTTTCTGTGAAAAAAACACTGAAGGTGTACAAAAAGGTGATTGTGGCTATTTCTTAATTTAAAAAGTGTATACTGTCATCCATGTGTTTTAAATGTGTTTTTATTTCAAAACCATCAGTTAGATTCAATATGTACTATTTATCACCACCTTGGTTCTCAAACTGTGGTATATGGGGACCCCCTCTAGTGGTCGACCAGTGTCCTATTTAAAAGGACTTTAAAAAAGACTCTTTTGACTATGTGTTTAAATGCAGTGTAGGTACTATTTGTAGTACAGTTAATATCCTCAAGTGTAGTGTTTATGACTGCAGTTTTGTAAAGCGTTTAAGCAACGCTTTAAATCTTTTCTGCATTAACATGAATCTATGAAAACAACCCTGTTTAACCAACAAAGCCACAGAGATGAGCTACATCCTGTAAAAGCCTCTGAAGGCAAACAGAGCAAGAGAACCACATGAGACCTTTACTTTACTTTACTTTACTTTGCAGACACTTTTATCCAAAGCGACTTACAAGAGGAAGACCTTCTATGAACACGGTACAAAAAGGGAGTCAAGTTATGGAATTATTCCCTTTGACTTTTCTAGACAGACCACAATTAGTACGTACTTTATTAATAGAAGAGAACTTGCTTTGGATAAGATAGTGTTAACATGGCAAGAACAGATCATTTTTTGTGTATTTAGCTGAACTAAGCTGTGAAAACAGTCGAGGACCCTACAGGGGGCAATAATGTATAGCAGCACTTCCTGTTATGCTTATAGGTCACTATGCACACATATTACATTTATTTTAAAAAGGGCAAGCAAATGGCATCCCAGAGCTGTTCACTAGTACCCATAACTTCAGTGACAAAATGTACATTGTATATGAATAAAATCAGCATTAGAAGAACATTTTGTCTGAAGCTAAATTATATCCATTAATAGGCCACAATAACAATGATGTCAGACTATAGTCAATTCTGGTCCATTTATTGCAGGACCTTTGGCTACAACATTGGTACCCAATCTTCTTCCCTGAAGCAACACCCTTCACCCCCCCGCGTGTCCAAGACCCCCCCACCCCCCAATTCCTTCCAGTATACGTTTATTAAAATAATAAAATAATTAATTAAAATTAAGTTCAAAACCACCAGGAATCTTCCTAGAGCTGGCCAGCCACCTAAACTGAAGGATCTGGGGAGACGGGCCTTAGTCATGGAGGTGACCGAGACCCCAATAGTCACTCTGTCAGAGCTCCATCTCTGCAGCAATCCACCAATTAGGCCTGTACGGTAGAGTGGCCAGACAGAAGCCACGCCTTAGTAAAAGGCGCACGGCAGCCCGCCTGGAGTTTGCCAAAAGCACCTGAAGGACTCTCATTCAGCAGAAGAATACAGCCTGCCACACTACAGACACAGTGCACTTGGAGAAAAAAAAAGTCTGTTCCATGGAGACAGGATCTCCTGCTATCACGTTCTGAGCTCTTGTGGAATCCATATCTCGATGGGTCAGGGCAGTTATTCACTTGAGATTAAGCTCAGACCCCAGTGTTCCCCAGTGTTCCACAGATGCAGCTGCTCAGCCCAGAACCAATTACAGAAGGTATTCAGACTCTATTGGTTTAGCAGACAGAAAATGGCCATATTTTGGAAATGAATTGAGGACTTCCACCTTGAAAGGAAAATGAACATAAATGGATTTCTTCTTATGTGGTTAAGCAATAACCTGTTGCTGTGTAGGTAATAATTAACTTGTGGTTTATACTCAAGCACATTCCCAACTTTGATCCTAAAAAGCACTGTACTTCACAGAGAAAAGGTACCATTACATCCAAGTATGAATAATCTCCTGCTGA
The DNA here is from genome assembly GCF_900700375.1 of Denticeps clupeoides. Lineage (NCBI taxonomy): Eukaryota > Metazoa > Chordata > Actinopteri > Clupeiformes > Denticipitidae > Denticeps > Denticeps clupeoides. The sequence continues at coordinate 3,838,856 of NC_041710.1, forward strand.
TGGCAAGACATTACAGTGAATAGAGGGTAAATTCACTCTTTTTCCAATCGACAGCAATGTATTCATCACATGGCATATTACCATAATGACTAATCTATTCTGCTTTGGAAGCTGGTGGCACACAGCTCTGGCTATGAATGTCAAATTGAGGCAATCGGCCGTGAAATGGTACGTTGTGTTGCAAGAATGTGCATTCTAAGTTCCACACACTGAAACAATTTTTTCCTGCGCCCAACTTATTTTGACTCAGTCGTCATTGGCCGTCGGGTATTGCGCATGGTGTGTTCGTGAATGTCACGTTCACTAGTTCACTGTGAACTAAAGTGCTGACAATATGCATGTTGGTGGTGGGCATAGTCCCGAGCGGTCTACAGCAGAGATCGCGTTTGTGACGCCCAAGCGTAGAGAAACAGAGGAGATGGCAGGAGTCACAAAGTCACAAGTTCAAACCCCACTTACTCCCACTTAACCCTGAGTGTCTCCAGGGGGGGACTGTCCCTGTAACTACTGACTGTAAGTCGCTCTGGATAAGGGCGTCTGGTAAATGGCAAAAATGTAAATGAGAAATGGAGGAGGGATGCTGCACTACACCTGGGCGTGTGACGTATCATCCAGAAGGAGGAAGTCAGTCAGCTCCCCTTTTTAAAGCTTGTCTATACAAACATCATTAAAGTTCACTTTCTGGGTGTCAGGAGTAGTTACACCCTGACTAAAAGGGCTGGGTGGGAAGTTGGCGCCTCCGCTCCAAGACGGATAACTACATGTGACAACAGTGAACATGACCCATTACTTATCTTATTCCATAAATATATGGCCCTTGATCTTCATATGTGCTGAAAAGTTTCATTTCATGCCATGTGCACTAGGGCATTAACAGAAAAGCCGATTTGTCGGCGCAATTCGACAAGTCGTGGGTTTTCCTCTCGCAATTTCTGCCTCTGATTGGCTTACGCTGACCCTGACCCTTGACCTAACCAAGTATTACAGTCATGAAAAGGGCGCGTGGAGGAAAATCTAAACACAAGACCGCAGCAAGACGAGAGACACGCGTCACATGCATGGAAATACAACACGCTAAAAACATCAGTACAAAGACACAGGACTGCATTAAAAAATGGAAAGCGACTATAATATTTATTACCATCCTCACGCAGACTGGGTGGACGTGTACACATGAATGTAGGAGAGTGTGTGTGTGTGTGAGTGTGTGTGTGGTGCGCAGTTTCTAGCTACGCTTAAATCACTGACCACTAAGTGAAAGAGCAGATAGCGAACTTCAGTTATGGTGGGTGTAAGAAGACCCTGGCACCCATAAAAGTTAAAGACCGTGGCGCGGAACGAGGAAGATCAAAGGGGGGAACAAAACGGCGCATATTTTGCAAAGATGGTCTGAATGATGGTCTCCGGGCAAGAGCTGAGAGTTTTCACCGCAACATGACAGACGCACAGAAATAAAGAGATGCATGGAAGGTGTACATTACCGCCGGCGCTTTTGTACAATATCAATGGGCCTGTTGACTGCACAGGGCGATCCATACATAGTCCAGTTTCGAACCTTGAGAGCCCGCTCGGAGTTTTCACGCTCCTGCCTGTGCCACGTTTTTCCCTTCAGCCTTTCCGAATCGCACATGCCTGTGCCGGTTAAAAAGAGTTCTCATTTGTGACACTAGCAGAGGAAAAAGAGGAAACCAAAACGGCATCCACCGCGCCTGAGTCTTTTAGGGGCTCTTCCGTTTGAAAAGCCCCCTGGACTGGCACCTTCAGGCCCAGCTTCAGCTTCACCCTCGGACCCTTTATCCCAGACCCACGTCTACAGGGCCTACAGACGTTGAGAAGAAGCGAGAAGAAACGTTCCGTTCGCTGGTGTTCCACGGCAGAAGTGGCTCCCGGTGACAGCTGAGCTGCTGCCGGAGCAGCTTTCCCGGGATCCGTCTCCGGCTGCTCTCGCCGAGCGCTCCGAGCCGGGAGAGAGAGAGAGAGAGCGAGCGAGGGAGTGGGTGGGGTCAAAAACAGCGTGGTTTCTTCTTCCCCCCCCACCCCTCCCAAAATACGCTCCCCGGGTTAACTCTTGATGTCCCTAAAAAAGCAGACCACCAAGAGGCTGAAGGTCTGCGGCCGCAACCACCGATGCATTCCCTCCCAACACCATTTATCACTATGGGATACTCTTTATACTCGAATAACTATTTCATGCGGCGAGGGGCAACAGGTTGTGTTTGCTTTTAAACATTTCTTTAAATTAAGAACATTTTTAATTAAGAAAATACGCATAATTCGCCTTTTTTTTGCATTCAGTGATTTGGTTTCCATTTAAAAATGATCCACAACTTATTCATATCCTTTTGCCAGTAGAGCCGTTTATTAGACATGCATAACTAATTTTTGCCCAAAATGCCACTCACACCCATACCTGTCTGTTGTGTTTGAGGGAGTGAACGTGAGAAAGTGGAGTGATCGCCACTTGTGATACACAGCAGCACAGCACACGGCGCACACAGTGAAATTTCTCCTCTGCATTTAACCCATCACCCTCGGTGAGCAGAGGGCAGCCATGACAGGCGCCCGGGGAGCAGTGTGTGGGGACGGCCACCCCTAACGGATTAACGTTCTCTCGCCATTTTCAGAATCGGAAACGTGTTTTCGGAGGAAAACAAGCCGTGAAACGGGGACAGAAGTGCCGTGCTGCGCTTTTTTCGGCCGCTTGCCTTCAGCGCTGCCCAGAGCAGAGATGCAAATGCGGAAGCGCACCTGGCCGACCGCAAGGCCAGGTTGTGTCGTGCGGCTGCCATTATTTAATCCTGGCCTGCCTGCACGCGTTATCTAACCCAGGAGAGCGGCTTTCCAGCATTTGTCTTATTTCGCCTCGCCGGATTGGCCACGGCTTCCGAATTCCTTCGGAACGTTGCGACGCTGCAGGTACATACGCAGGCTGCTCAGGAATTTCACGTAGGAATAAAGACGGATGTGAAGAACGTGAAGAACGGACAGCTTAAGTGATTCCATTCTGCGCTCATTAACGTGTCTGGGGAGGGAGCGGAAAGGAAACAATAAAGCACTTATCTGACAATAGAGCTCGAGGACATAGAGACGTCACGACGTGGCCAAAAGCTGCTGAAGACGGCGACTGAATGTGACACTTTAAAGGAGAACCAGGTCCACCTCGGAAGAACAATGAATCTCCAGTTATTGTTAGTGGATGGTCGTTTGCAGAAGAAGAAGCCCCGCGAAGACGCCGTACGTCAGAGATGTTGCAGCTGGCCTGTCACGGGGCAAAATGCACCATTCATATCCCCCGTCAGCCTGGGCAGCTTTTTAAGACCCACGAGCGTATCAAGGCGCGCTTGAAAGCAACCAGGCTTCCGTGTCTGTTTATGTCTGGTCAGCTTCTCCAGAAGTCAGGTCGGACACGTGAAGAAGCGGCGGCCGCAATAAATAGGAAATTTAAAGCATGTTAAAAACAAACAAAAAAAAAAACTAACCTCTTGTCAGCGAGTGAGACTTTGTTGCACATGCCGAGGTGGTTGCTACGCGCAGTCTGTCCAGTTCGCACCGGTAGGCAAATGCGGCGCTTTACATGTGTTTACCTCCATTTCCATGCCAACAGCCTCCACCACAGGTCTGTCCACTGAGAAGGGGAGCGCCAAGCGCAGACCTCCCGGGCGACTGCAGCCTGGCATTACGATGGGCACGCCGCTGACATCATTACCTACAGCCAGCAGACCAGCAGGGCAACCCGACACGGCGGCCAAGACACACAAGGAAGGCTCTGGGCGAGTGTGTGTTTTAATGTTATGGCCACTGTCCAGCAGGCTCCTTCACAGTCAGACGGTGGCGTAAGTGTGTATGATAAAAACTCGTTTCGTGCGTCTTTAATGCCGAGGACAATGATCTATACAGATGGCAATGACATCAGATAAAAATGTACAGTACAGGCCAAAAGTTTGGACACACCTTCTCATTCAGTGTGTTTTCTTTATTTTCATGACCATTTACGTTGGTAGATTCTCACTGAAGGCATCAAAACTATGAATGAACACATGTGGAGTTATGTACTTAACAAAAAGTGGAGACCTGACCTCCACAGTCACCGGACCTGAACCCAATCCAGATGGTTTGGGGTGAGCTGGACCAACAAGTGCTAAACACCTCTGGGAACTCCTTCAAGACTGTTGGAAAACCATTTCAGGTGACGACCTCTTGAGGCTCATCGAGAGAATGCCAAGAGTGTGTAAAGCAGTAATCAGAGCAAAGAAACTAGAATATAAAACATGTTTTCACTTATTTCACCTTTTTTTGTTAAGTACATAACTCCACATGTGTTCATTCATAGTTTTGATGCCTTCAGTGAGAATCTACCAACGTAAATGGTCATGAAAATAAAAAAAACACATCGAATGAGAAGGTGTGTCCAAACTGTACTGTATTTTAATGTATTATTTACAAAATTCACATTTTAGATAATTTGGGGTCGAATAAATGAAAGTAAGCAGCTAATTAGGTGCATCTGTGTTTTGTTGGCCGGACGTCTCAAATCCACTCAAAATTACTGCAGCAAAGACGGAAAGTGTGTATGTTGAGACTACAGCGCCCTCTCCTGGTCCTGCCAGCACAACGCTCTGAAGAGAATAACCTGAAAACCACAACAGCAGGGCGTCTAACACTCACTCTCGTATCACTGGGCTCACACGGCAAAACCAAAAAACAAAACTCACTATTTACAGCAGGAACGCTCGAATTCAGCAGGAACTTACGTTGTAAGTCGCTCTGGATAAGGGCGTCTGCCAAATGCCGTAAATGTAAAATGGAACGCTCCTTCACTTTGATTTCATGTCAGCGCTTAGCGTCAATCCGGTACTTCTGGGTTGTCTGGTGTACTGTCCCTTTTATTTTCTCGGCCCTGCGTTTGACAGCTTACATCGGAATGGCCCGGAGGATCAATGCGCTTTGGAAGTGATTGGGACGGGCATCCATGCGGGAAATGTGGAGCACGGCGCTGACGCACACGCCGGGCCCGGCCCCAGCTTTCGGAGGCGATCGACTGCTCCGGGCTCGCTGGCTCTATTTTCGGGGCCTGTGGACACTGACACTGTTGCCCTGCGATTGGATCACCTCGTTTGACTCCCCCCCGCACTATCTGCCTCTGCCCTGGTGCGTGAACTACCCACCCCCCCGCCCGTCTGATATGTTCCCGCTGGCCCTACGCGGACCGAGAGCCATGCTGGCCACAGTCGCCGTCGCTCCTGGCTGTGAGAGGCGCCAGTGTCGGGCTGTGACGTTTCACGCCGGGGTCTGAAAGTCACGAGGTGGGTGAGGGCAGCGAGAGAGAAAGCTCCCCGTGCCCCGGCACCGACTGCCCCGCGCCCCGTCCCTGGCCATCAATGGAGTCCCTTGTAACCCCCGCGAACGCGGCGCAGTGGGATGTTAGAGGGACACGGAATTGGAGGGAGACCCTGGCAGCGGAGCCGATTCCCCCGCCGCGCAGAGTCAGTAGTGTGAGCGCGAGGCCTGCCGCTTGTTATTAGCACCGACAATCTTCCATTACGGCCCCCACCCCGCCACCCCATTCTCCTTGCATTTACATTTACATTTACAGCATTTACCAGACGCCCTTATCCAGAGCGACTTACAATCAGTAGTTACAGGGACAGTCCCCCCCCTGGAGCAACCTAGGGTTAATTGTCTTGCTCAGGGACACGATGGTAGTAAGCGGGATTCGAACCCGGGACTTCTTGTTCATAGGCGAGTGTGTTACCCACTAGGCTACTACCACCCTGTCACCCTTTTCTCCTTGTCCGCGCATTCGTCCCACGTCCAGCGGTAAAAGGAGAAAATGTTTGAAACTAAGTATCTTCCTCTGGAGAAAAATACCGCAAGGAGATGAGGCGAACCAATCAAATTCGCCTTGAATCCAACAGGTCTGGATTTAGAAGCGTGGAACTACTCCATTTTGATGGTAGTTAGACGGACATGTTGGACCTTGTGTTCCGAAGTCATCTGATGACGGACTGGAAGCACCTATTTTTGGGAAGGACGCGGCTTGGTGCGCCCGTCTCCGGAAACTCTGCGAGTTTCCCCGTTCAGATGGGACCGCGGCGCGTCTGATCGGCGTGACTGGCCGCTTCCCAGCGGACGCCGCGGATGCTGGCCCTGCCATCGATTCCCAAGCCCCAACAGCCCCGGGGGTGTCCGGGTTTAGGAGCAGCGACCGCATGAAACGAAATGACATGCAGACCACACGAAACAGAGGCTTTTTTATTCACTATTATAATATATACGTTTGGTCCCTCTTGTTTAATTCCTGCTAGAAAGACCCAAGATCAGTTACTATGGTTTACACTTATTATTATGGGCTGGGCAAAAAAAAAAAGATGCATTGAAGATTAAATAGAAAAAAGAAGTTTTCTTTTTTTCCTAAAATCTGGATATTTGTGATAGAATTCTGTGCTTTAGAAACTCCGGACACGTCCGACACCCTCAGACGGTCGAGAATAACGTCCCAGACGCGAACACAGATATGTTCCCGCGCTCATTACCTGCCGAGGTCCGCTGCTGGCCGCTACGTTCGGCATGACGTCGCGCCCGAACATGCAAAGGCATCCGTGTAATAATTGTGGAATGGCAAGCATTTGAAGCGTGCACAGATGTCAGGCTCCATATGACCATTCACACGACTCTGCCTTTCCGTCCAATTTCTTACATTCTCCCAGAACGCCTCCCTGCTCAACACCGACACACATCTGAACTTCATGTACATTGTCTTGTATGCCTATTGTCTGTGAACATGTATATCTTTGCACATGTAAATGACTTGAATTCTGGTCCATCACCGATAAAAAAAAAAGTCTTTAAAATGGGAAATATCATTTTAGATATATGAGCGGTCGTACATACCCAATGCACGAGTGCCTCCTGGTTGAGAAGTTGACCTGCATTGTCTTCCTGGGAAAGCGTGAGTCTTTATTCATCGTGGAAGCGCTGGTTTCGGATTTAAAGACTAAAGGGGGTCAGGGCGGCCGGCATCTCATCCACGGACCGCTCGGGCCCGGCGGGGCGGCACCAGACCACAGGCAGCCCTACGCTCCGGACCGCCCGTCTTTTCTGCTTACTCTGCCACGGCGGGGTCTGACCTGCCGTCGGGCGAGCGAAGCATCTGGTGTGAAACCAGGACAGCCTCTGCCGGGCCCGGAGCAGAGCCGGAATGCAAAGCGAGTTTCAAGTCGCCTGGGGAGAGTCTGCAGCAGAAAGAAAAGCGCTCAGCTTGCTCGGTTTGGCCGCCGGATGGCAAGTCGGAAAAGTAATCCTCTACCTTTAGTTAATTGCATTCCTACGAAGGAAATACCGAATCTAGAACTCCTCAACGGCGCAAATCCGGCCAAATAGGGCTCCAAACCCCCTCTGGAACAGCTGTTTACGCCACCGCGTCCCTCAGTGTCCTTTTTTACCCTCTGTGAAACAGGGAAGTGAAACACTTATCCTCTGGAGCATTAAAAGAAAAAGGCAAGGAAAGGAAAGTGGCGGTGAGGGAATGGTTTTATAATCCCAACAGATGCTCCCAGGAGCGTCCGGTCCCATCAGTTTTCCATATCTGGCTCCTGTTCTTTTTTCTTTTTTTTTTTTCTTTCTCTCTTTCTCAAACCTGAAATGCTAGAAGTAAAATCTGGAGTGGAACAACAAACAGTTCCTTAACAAGAGAGAAAGAGAGAGAGAGAGAGAGAGGCGGGGGAGAGAGAGGGGGCGGAGAGATGCGGAGAGAGAGCAAGAGTTGAGAGGAAAGAGAGAGACGTGTCCGCAGACAGACCGCACAGGCCTCCCTCGAGCCCCCACCTGACCACAGCATCCCTGCGTTAAAATAACGCCACTCAGGGTTTATTTTAGTCGGTTTCTGAACGGCCTGCTGAGGAGTTCCGCTACTTTGGTTGATAACGGAGTTATAAAGAAGCGTTCTGATGGTGATTAGAGTGCCGTCGTGGTTACTGGGGCGAAATCTCACTATTCAAATGTTACAATGCACACACACACACGCAGAGACACGCACAAAAAGTCAGACCTCTGGTGGACGCCAGTGCAACTGCACTCTTCGGCATCATAGCCGTCCATGGTGCTGGAGGGTGCACGCTGCACCACAACTGACTGAAACTCAAAAACACGTAGGATAAGTGGCCTCCAGGGGCAGGGATGGTGACCCTGGTATTCTTAACAGGCATTAATAGAATATTTTCTACATTTTGAGCTAGAATCAAAACGCATTAGGGCTGGGCAGTACGGCCAAAAATTTATCACACTCTACTTTCCAATGTCGAATGTTTTAATTTAATTGTTTTGGCAGACCGAATCTGAAGACACCCGAGACAATAAACAGTTTGTTAACATATAAAACCATGACCATCGCTGTCATTTTGCTCTTTTCTAACTTTATACAGTGAACCCCACGCCACATCAGCCCAGACATCCCAACCTGCAAACATCTGTAAAACCTGTGGTCTGAGATCAAATGCATTTGACATTTTTGTTTCTTGGGGCACTCTCACTCTGCCATGACGCGCCACGACTTACAGTTGTTCAAAGTTAGCACAAACTTGGTCCTTGAGAAGTTAAATAAAAGCCTGCCTGCACTGAAATCTGGTACATACACACGCAGTGATCCGCACATTCTCCCTCTCTCTCTGATAACGTCTCGCAAGTGCGCGACGCACACAGCACAGTCTTGCCTGCAGAACACTTCATTCAATATGTGGGCATCAGGGAGTCTCTGTGAACATGCAAGAGACTTGGGATGTCTGGTAGTCGCGTAATGTGAACACGCCACCAAAGGTGTACATTTTTGAGTTTTTTTTTTTTTAGCGTGAAAAACGCTGAAGGCTGATGAATTTTATTGATGAATTTTATTGCGGTCATCGATTGAGATTGTATAATAGCCCACCCCTGCGATCTCACTCATGCAGTCCAGGGTCGTGGTAAACTCTCAATGTGGGTCTGTCCGAAAATTGAAAGTCTTCGCCAAAGCGTAAAAAGTCAACGCTGGCTAAAATTCAAGTAATCGCTCACGCCTAATATTTTAGCGTTAACGTAATGTAAATAAACCAGGAAATAGCAGGTTTCATTGGTTTATTTACATTACATCAATGCTAAAATATTAGGTGTTACAGTAAAAAAAAAAAAAAAAAGAAATTCGCTGCATATTATAAAACAAAATTCGCGCGACAAGGTATCTGCCCTTCCGTAAAAACCCGATCTCAAGATTTTCATGCACACGTTCCAATCCAAAAAAGGTGAGAAATGATTTACTCTGACAGTACAAACATTTACCTGACAGACACGACGGGGTTTCCATACACCATCCCGCACTGAAAAAACGTGAACACAGGCTAAACTTAAACAAAATTTAAGTCATCTGTCATGCCTGATATTTTAGCATTGACATAATGTAAATAAACCAGGTGACAGCAGGTTTGATTGGTTTATTTACATTAGGACAGTGCTAAAATATTAGGTGTGACAGATGAATTATTTTTTTTTAGGTTTAGCCAGTGTTCACTTTTTACAGTGTGTTATCGTTCGTTTTTAACAGCGAGTCCAAAGAGGTGCAAAAAAAAGAAATCTGTTAAAAGCTCCGCCGCCCAACATGGCGGAACTTAATATTTAGATAGCGGAGGAGACGAGTCCAGAGCGACTGACTTTCCATTAAAACTGCGGCTCTGAGATAAACCAGAGATATATTGCGTCCCTCTGTTTACATCCATGGAACTCTGTGGCACGACCGCTACGGGTCACATTCCAAAGTTTAACCCGAATTATTTCGCCTGCCTCCGCCATGCCACTGATTTACCGGAGCATAAACAAACCCTTTATTAGTTTATAGCTAACCCTCTGATAAAGGACAGATAAGGGTCAAGTCTCCGGTCATTTTTTACGGCCGTTGTCTGCGTTCCGCGTCATCGGGCTTCAGGGCCTTCAGTTCACAGTCACCTCCTCTCCGCCCAGAGTCAAACTTTTTACTAGCACACGTCTCTGACCAGACGCTTTAGACAGATCCTGCGCTTTCGAGAGAGGGGGAAAGTTGCAATGGCTAGTAAACTTGCCCAACTTCATTCATCAAGCCACGCCTCTCTGTTGCTGCGTACAACATGCACGTATTCATATCCGGCCTTTTCCTGGACACTAGTTGCTGTTGTTTACATCAAGCCATTTATTTTGAAGAATCCAATGCAAGGAACATTTTTAGTATTTGTTGTATCAGGAGAAAGTGAAGTATGTTTGATGAATCTGTTTTTTCATCAGAACCCACTTTTTACCTTCACGGCGGCTTTGATCACTATCGTCATCTATCAGAAGCCGCTTGATGAGCTGCTCATTAACATGAGTGAATGATAAGAAAGTGTTCGGAATAAAACTTCACGACTGTTGGAAACCGCCCCCGTTGTCCAACTTAAGGTGGTGGAGAGAAGACAAGAGTGTAAAATGCTGCCATCACAGCAAAAGCTCCCGGATTTGGAGCAGCGCAATTGTTTTAATTTGTTTAAGCATTTTGTTTGTTACATAACCTCATGAGTGTTACTTCAGTCCTGTGTTCAGTTTTGTTATATGAAAAATAATATGAAAAATAATAACGTGTAATAACATTTGACTGGTAGTGTATATATAAGTATATATACAGTACAGGCCAAAAGTTTGGACACACCTTCTCATTCGATTTATTTTCATGACCATTTACGTTGGTAGATTCTCACTGAAGGCATCAAAACTATGAATGAACACGTGTGGAGTTATGTACTTAACAAAAAAAGGTGAAATAACATTTTTTATTCTAGTTTATTCAAAATAGCCGCCCTTTGCTCTGGTTACTGCTTTGCACACTGTTGGAATTCTCTCAATGAGCTTCAAGAGGTCGTCACCTGAAATGCTTCTCCAACAGTCTTGAAGGAGTTCCCAGAGGTGTTTAGCACTTGTTGGTCCAGCTCACCCCAAACCATCTGGATTGGGTTCAGGTCCGGTGACTGTAGAGGTCAGGTCTCCACTTTTTGTTAAGTACATAACTCCACATGTAACGTAAATGGTCATGAAAATAAAGAAAACTCACTGAATGAGAAGGTGTGTCCAAACTTTTGGCCTGTACTGTATTTACTTCATATTTTCGCAAAAATTATTGTTTTGTTTTTAATTACTGCACAATACACAGTACTTTAGAGTGATCACGGTGAAAGTTTACCGCGCGTTGTCATGTTACATGTGGTATAATTGCATAATAAATTTCCCGAATCTCATATGATGTGAGCTGTGAGCTGCAGGCCCACAGAGGGAATGGAACGGTGCAGCCGAGAGAAGGCAACTGCCTTTTTCTATCTGACAAGACTGAGCGTTGCTTGTCGACCTTTCCTCTCCACCGACCAAGACGGTCAAATGACCAGAACACCAAGAACGATCTGAACCGTGTTCTGCTGGCTCGCCTTCTTGTTGCCGGTCATGCAAGTGAAACCGTGGGTCTTTTTGTGAGATCTAAAGGATCGCCAGTGAACACCTCGGGCCAGCCCGTCCCACTGATCATCCTCTCGCAGCACAAAGAGCCCCATTCAGCAGGGAACAGCCGTCACCTTTCGGCGGGGCCGCGCCGGTTTTAACTTTGAAAGTTGGCCTTGTGATGCGCCCCGCTGCTCGGTTGCCAGCAGAAAGGAGATCGCCGAGACAACCCATCCGAGATAAGCGTGACCCCAGGTTAGCCGAAAACATCAAAGCCGCAAAAAAAAAAAAAAAAAAGGCAACAGAGGAGCCACTGTCTGTACCCCCCCCACCCACAGGTCAGCTGCGTGGGGCTGCGGTGACCCCGCGACGCTACCTGGGAGTGTGCGCCAGGGTGAAGCGCCTCTGCAGGGCGATGCTGCGGTTCACCATCAGCCTCCGGAAGAGCAGCGGCGAGTTCCGGGGCGACATTCCGGGGGACCCGGCCGGCGAGCCCCCTCTGGACCGCGGCCTCGGGGCCTTGGGGAGCGGCGTCCGGCGTCCCTCCTGCTGCTCCTCGGGGGCGTCCGAGAGGCCGTCGCTCATGGTTCCCACCCTCGGGCGTCCTCACACATCCCGGAGAGCCGACTCCGCTCGACTCCGCTCCGCCGCGAATGAACTCGTTTTGCGGGACCTTTTTCGGGCCCTCCCTGCCCTCCCCTGACTAAATATGGTCACCTCGCGTCGCGACACTCGCCTCGGCAACGACTTCCTTTTTCAGCCCGGCCGAATGTAAACATTAACCGGGAGACTTTCCCCCAGGAGGTCGGCCCCTCCGCTTCGCATGTTCCAGCGCGGCTGGTCACATGAAGCCGCCCTCACTATAAAAAAAATGGCGGGGAGGGGGGGAGAGAGATAACGTTGGAAAAAGCGCCGGGGTTTCGGCCAACAATGGCCCTCTATCGCCCGCCGAGGAGTGTTCCCCCGCGGCCGCTGTTTATCAGCTCCGACGCGCAACCTCACGCCTCCCAGCTGAGCGGAGTGCGGGCGCAGAACATCTGACCGGGGCGGCTTACTCGCGGCTCCTGGAGACGGGTCGCCGGCGCAGTAACCCGGTGGCCGCCCGAATGCTCCAGGAGTGGCGTTGAACCGACACGGCTGTGGCCACAGTATATTTTCTACGATCCGCGCCTCGTGTTTTCATTAAAAGAAACTTCTGCTGTCCCCTGAGTAGACTGGGGGGGGGGGGTCATCCTGGGTGATGAAGTGTCACATGGCGCCCCCTGCTGTTCTCTGCATGCACCACCACCCATTTACATTTTACAGCATTTACCAGACGCCCTTATCCAGAGAGACTTACAATCAGTAGTTACAGGGACAGTCCCCCCTTGGAGACACTCGGGGTTAAGTGTCTTGCTCAGGGACACAATGGTAGTAAGTGGGATTCGAACCCGGGTCTTCTGGTTCATAGGCGAGTGTGTTACCCTCTAGGCTACTACCACCCATTTACATTTTACAGCATTTACCAGAGCGACTTACAATCAGTAGTTACAGGGACAGTCCCCCCTTGGAGACACTCGGGGTTAAGTGTCTTGATCAGGGACACAATGGTAGTAAGTTGGATTTGAACCTGGGTCTTCTGGTTAATAGGCAAGTGTGTTGCCCACTAGGCTACTACCACCCTGTACATACAGTACAGGCCAAAAGTTTGGACGCACCTTCTCATTCGATGTGTTTTTTTTTATTTTCATGACCATTTACGTTGGTAGATTCTCACTGAAGGCATCAAAACTATGAATGAACACATGTGGAGTTATGTACTTAACAAAAAAAAGGTGAAATAACTGAAAACATGTTTTATATGCTAGTTTCTTTGTTCTGATTACTGCTTTGCACACTCTTGGCATTCTCTCGATGAGCTTCAATAGGTCGTCACCTGAAATGGTTTTCCAACAGTCTTGAAGGAGTTCCCAGAGGTGTTTAGCACTTGTTGGCCCCTTTGCCTTCACTCTGCGGTCCAGCTCACCCCAAACCATCTGGATTGGGTTCAGGTCCGGTGACTGTGGAGGCCAGGTCTCCACTTTTTGTTAAGTACACGTGTGTCCATTCATAGTTTTGATGCCTTCAGTGAGAATCTACCAACGTAAATGGTCATGAAGATAAAGAAAACACACTGAATGAGAAGGTGTGTCCAAACTTTTGGCCTGTACTGTACATGAGGGGTTTCGAACGGATGCTGACCTGTCACCCTTGCTTTACCTGCATGAATATGATCTGGGAAGACACAGTCTAATCATCTGGGACAACTGAAACCCAGGGCCGGATTTGAAGGACGCTTCAGTAGTGTGCTCACTATATTGTGGTATTGCAGTAGTAGCCTAGTCGCCTATGAAGTAGAAGACCACAAAGTCCCAGGTTCAACCCCACTTACTGCCATTGTGTAGCTGAGCAAGACACTTGACTCTGAGTAATTATTCTGGATAATGGTGTCTGCTAAATGCCATAAATTTATAATGCATCTGAAGTGAGGTGTCATTATACGTTTTTGCCGCTCTTAATTTCAAAATATAATATTTTAAAGCCCAGTAACATTTCAGATAGTGGGGTAACAAAGGACAGGGCAACCAAGCAAACTATTGACACTCACTATGAACACTGGATGTCTTCAAGGCCATTGGATTCTTGGAAGCAGAAGAAGGCTTCCAGCACGTCAGTTGTGTTTTTAACTCTGTCAGCTGGTGATCGGTAGGAAAGGCGAGGAAGCAGCAGGTTGCCAGAGAAGGTCCTCTTCACTTTGCAGCGGTGGCTGGGCATGGGATCCAGCAAGGATCCCTCCTCTGAATCCCATTGTCTCTGGAGCAAAGAGCAGAGTGCGTGAACATAGGCTTATCTTTTCTAGGTCTTTTCTTCCAACCTATAACAAAGACCTCACAGTTGACAACACACACATAGACAAACAAACACACACATCAATTACATCACAGTAATTACCAACTGTACAGGTGTACCCATTGCACATGTGTAGATTTCAAGTGTACATTTGTAGATATATACACACACACACACACACACACACACACACACATATATATATATATATATATATGCAGCTATTACCTCTGTTTCTATCCACTTTCTGCCGTGACAAATGCAATTTCCAACTTGTGGTACTAATAAAGGTTGATCTTATCTTATCTTAGTTAGATCAAGAAAACGTTTCTTTTTAATGGTCATATTCTCAGCGCACACACCTGGGGCTGCAGGGCCGGCTCGGTCGCTGCAACCTTAGGCCAGATTCTTCATTCAGTATGGGGCAACGAAACTGCAGAGGTCGTAGGTCACTTCAAATATGCACTCAGCAGAGAGTAAAACGTTCGGCTCACTAGTTGCATCTGCTGCCTTCCATGTCAAAGTCCTGCCCGTTCTAGTACTTGTGTCGCGGAAAAGCTAATTGCACAGGGAGAACGTCACTTTGGTTTGGCATGGCTGGTGTGCCTCTCGTTTAAAAGTATCTTTAATAACTAAAAGAACTGTAGAAGATTAGATCGCCGATGTTTGCTAATACAGGGAGTGCAGAATTATTAGGCAAGTTGTATTTTTGAGGAATAATTTTATTATTGAACAACAACCATGTTCTTAATGAACCCAAAAAACTCATTAATATCAAAGCTGAATTTTTTTGGAAGTAGTTTTTAGTTTGTTTTTATTTTTAGCTATTTTAGGGGGATATCTGTGTGTGCAGGTGACTATTACTGTGCATAATTATTAGGCAACTTAACAAAAATATACATTTCTGACATTCAAAAACAAAACAAAAACAAATCAGCGACCAATATAGCCATCTTTCTTTGCAAGGACACTCAAAAGCCTGCCATCCATGGGTTCTGTCAGTGTTTTGATCTGTTCACCATCAACATTGCGTGCAGCAGCAACCACAGCCTCCCAGACTGTGTTCAGAGAGGTGTACTGTTTTCTCTCCTTGTAAATCTCACATTTGATGATGGACCACAGGTTCTCAATGGGGTTCAGATCAGGTGAACAAGGAGGCCATGTCAATAGTTTTTCTTCTTTTATACCCTTTCTTGCCAGCCACGCTGTGGAGTACTTGGACGCGAGTGATGGAGCATTGTCCTGCATGAAAATCATGTTTTTCTTGAAGGATGCAGACTTCTTCCTGTACCACTGCTTGAAGAAGGTGTCTTCCAGAAACTGGCAGTAGGACTGGGAGTTGAGGTTGACTCCATCCTCAACCCGAAAAGGCCCCACAAGCTCATCTTTGATGATACCAGCCCAAACCAGCACTCCACCTCCACCTTGCTGGCGTCTGAGTCGAACTGGAGCTCTCTGCCCTTTACCAATCCAGCCACGGGCCCATTCATCTGGCCCATCAAGACTCACTCTCATTTCATCAGTCCATAAAACCTTAGAAAAATCAGTCTTGAGATATTTCTTGGCCCAGTCTTGACGTTTCAGCTTGTGTCTTGTTCAGTGGTGGTCGTCTTTCAGCCTTTCTTACCTTGGCCATGTCTCACCTTGTGCTTTTGGGCACTCCAGTGATGTTGCAGCTCTGAAATATGGCCAAACTGGTGGCAAGTGGCATCTTGGCAGCTGCACGCTTGACTTTTCTCAGTTCATGGGCAGTTATTTTGCGCCTTGGTTTTTCCACACGCTTCTTGCGACCCTGTTGACTATTTTGAATGAAACGCTTGATTGTTCGATGATCACGCTAAAAAAGCTTTGCAATTTTAAGAGTGCTGCATCCCTCTGCAAGATATCTCGCTATTTTTGACTTTTCTGAGCCTGTCAAGTCCTTCTTTTGACCCATTTTGCCAAAGGAAAGGAAGTTGCCTAATAATTATGCACACCTGATATAGGGTGTTGATGTCATTAGACCACACCCCTTCTCATTACAGAGATGCACATCACCTAATATGCTTAATTGGTAGTAGGATTTCGAGCCTATACAGCTTGGAGTAAGACAACATGCATGAAGAGGATGATGTGGACAAAATACTCATTTGCCTAATAATTCTGCACTCCCTGTACAATACAAAAGCAAGGTTATGAATAGTGTAAAAATCCTACGTTTGCTGCTTCACAAATAGATAGATTTTTTGACACCCATGCCTCCAATTTACCAAGGACGAAAGGATGTAATAAACAGAACTAGATTTGCTGTGGTCGTGGACAGTTGAAGACGTGGCATAAAAAGAGAGGGAAACGCGGGTCAACTTCCGTTAGCATAGCAACATGCTAATAAGGGTGGTGGTAACCTAGTAGCTAACACACTCGCCTATGAACCAGAAGACCCAGGTTCAAATCCAGCTTACTGCCATCGTGTCCCTGAGCAAGACACTTAACCCTGAGTGTATTGAGGGGGGGGGCACTGTCCCTGTAACTACTGATTGTAAGTCGCTCTGGATAAGGCCGTCTGATTCACATTTAGGTCTTTCCGCAGACTGAACGTGACTCTAAAAAAATGCTAGTAATGCTAATGCTACATAACGACGTCAAGATATATACCAGCAAAGATATGGAAGGAAAACGTTGCCAACATCTGGCAAACTGTGGAGATAAAACAGAAAAAAAAACACCTTTGAAAGAGGTTTATTGATAAGGGTGCACCATCAGAGGTCATCCGCTAACTGTAACGTCTCAAAACCAATAAATAACTGTAATTGCATTTTAATCACACGAGTTTGCACGTTTCGGATTTTCTTGCTTCCAAAGTTTTAGGTGTCACGAATGGTTCAGCAGCAACATACCTCAGATGCCGAGAAAAATCTTGACAAAGAGCAGCTTTTCTTCATTTTTCACTTCAGGCTGAAATTAAATAATGGTTCACTTCAAATGGTTGTTACTTGGAAGGAAAAGCACCGTGTTAAATGTCTACAGTTTATTCCTAAATTAAATTTCAAGTTCAAAGTACAAATAAAGGCTTTATTTCTCTTTGGTTCTAATGCCTCTGACAAATTGTAACGGCACATCTAAAAACACCAAAAAAAAGATGTGTGCGCACACGTCATGTGCATATTAAACCGTCTTCATGCACATCACACTGGAAATCTGTGGAAATGAGTCCTGTGCTCTGATTGAGAGGCTGATTCAGTCCTGAGGATTCACATAAATAGATAAGTGAATAAATAGATTTTAAGGCTACTACATGTTCATGCATTGAACTTATTTGTGCTGCTTGAAAATTGGCAACATTAGTTCCATTCAGGTTTGCACATTCACATATTTTCATGTTTGTTACTAGTTCTCACCTGAACCCTTTAGAGCCCACAGAGTTCTGAAAAGTTCTTCCAGGTCTTCAGATAACTCAAATTGCCACCATTACTCCAGCAAATCCACGTGACTGCCACTTGTTACTGCCAATATCTACATTTCTTTTTCTGGCGCCTTAAAGCCCACTGCTGAAGACAGGCAGCTTGACTGCGCGGCACATGTATTTAGTGTTTTATAGTGACAGCGGTATCTCCCCCATCTCACCCAACAGGTTCCCCCGCAGTCCAGGCTTCACGTGACGTTGCACTCGCTCATTGTCGAGTGGTTTTTCTTCACACACGAGTTTGTGAGTCCATGTTTGTGTGTATGGCCACCGTTCCAAGCAGGTTGTACAAACACTCTTTAGATTCCAAAACACGGGTTTTTATTAAAGCTGCCATTTAAAAAATATTACATTTCATTTCACTGAACACAGAACACGGGAGGTGATGGTAAAACGCTGGTGAAGTCCCTTACAGTTCGGACACTGTAACTGTATGCATTTCAGTACAAAGACAGTGAATGGAAATATTACGCTTTATAACACAAAAGCATTAGGTTTATCGCATGCAGCATTTCATAAATATTAAAAAATAGAATTTGTCAAATCATGGATTAATTATGAATACAATTTGTACAAAGCCATAACACGAGGAAAAGCCAAAAAAAAAAAAAAGACCCAGTCTGCAACCTGATGACAGAGTCTCAAGTTTCTCATTCGAACGAAGACCCCTTGTTCTCCGGCTGCTCGTGTAGATCCTTGATCGGAGCCGTTTTTCCATCAACGTAATCTCCTGGAAACCAAGTCAGACATGAACGTCACTCTCACCACAGCTAGATTTATTCCACGTTATTTAAATCGCCACTCATCGCTCTAATATTCAGGAGCTGAGTGACATTGCAGTCGTGCCGGTGGCGACCCCGGGGCAGATTCCACATAGCCACGGACTTTGAACGTCGGTGTGCCTTTATCCACAGTTTACTTGGCAGGTATTTTGCAATGAAGACGCAAGACGTCAATGTTTTTACGGATCTTTGGATCTTCGCCTGTGACTACGGACTGACCGGATAAACTGGGTGTCCTGGTAAAGCTCGTCCGAAAGGCATGCTCAGCATGACACGCTGGAAAAAACTGCCACTCATGACGACCGTTTGTAATGGCAGAGGTCACATATACGATTAACTAGAAAATGACAAAAAGGAACCTCGATTGACCCTTGAACTCACTGTGTTTGAGGTACGACAGATAGGTGTCCCAGCCCAGCGTAATTATGTTCACATAGAGAACACGAAACTTGGCTGGCAGGAAGTAGAAGTTGATCATCTGGGCCGCAGGCCAAACACACCAGTCGGCCTAGAGGAGCGGATATACAGAAGATAAGCAGGGGCAGTGGTGGCCTAGCGGTTACGGAAGCAGCCCCATCATCGGAAGGTTGCCGGTTGGAATCCCGATCCACCGAAGTGCCACTGAGCAAAGCACCGTCCCCACACACTGCTCCCCGGGCGCCTGTCATGGCTGCACACTGCTCACCAAGGGTGATGGTTAAAAGCAGAGGACACATTTCATTGTGTCACCATCTGTGTATGACAGTGACAATCACTTCACTTTCAACAAACACCATATGAACCTACATTTAAAAATGATTCAATTAATTGCTCAAATTGAACATGATAATTTGCTGTTCTCATCCATTGAGGGGTGAGGTGACCTATATATGTTGTTAGAAATACATAGTGTGTGTATCAGAATACTTAGTTCAGTAAACCCGCTTACCTTGTAGAACTCCCAAAACTTCCCCCTGAACTCTTCCCATCCTTCCGACAGGGTGTGTCCCTCCATCATCCCCATGCCTACAATTTAGAAGCAGAAGCATGGAACAGCTCAACATAGTAAATTCTTTGCCGCGTGCAGTAGTACTCTGCAAAAGTTTTCGTCATTTTTTTTTA
Organism: Denticeps clupeoides; assembly: GCF_900700375.1. Taxonomy (NCBI): domain Eukaryota; kingdom Metazoa; phylum Chordata; class Actinopteri; order Clupeiformes; family Denticipitidae; genus Denticeps; species Denticeps clupeoides. The sequence continues at coordinate 3,858,503 of NC_041710.1, forward strand.
TCTTCCCAACAACCCACAAATAATCCTGAATAAAATAAAAAAGTGACAGTGCAGATGCCGATATGCAGAGTCTCTTTCTCTACACATCGTCACGTCATTGTTCCAGGAAAAGAAGGAGATTCGGTGATAAACGCTTTATTCTGCAATATTTGTTGAGAAGCTTAGAAAAACTTTTGCAAAGTACTGAGCATGAAGATTATCATAAAGAACATTTATTGGACATGGGTCGAAAGCAACGTCCACCAGTTTCGCAAAAAGCAAGATCAATACGGTTTCGACATTGTTCCATCAAACCTGCTTACCTACAAAGTACCAGGCGCCCATAGACGGTGACGCAACCAGCTGATCAATCAGAACCTTCTTGGTGACCGACGGCAAGGCCTTCCCCACGTACAGCGCGTCCAGCCAGCGGTACCAGTAGTGCATCACCGGGCCCATGGAGCAGCCCACTGCAAACATGCAGCCTGCAGGGGGCGCCGTTCCACAGCAATTACACACCACAAGCAGCTATCAAATGTTGTAACAATTTACAGGGGCAGTGGTGGCCTAGCGGTTAAGGAAGCGGCCCCGTAATCAGAAGGTTGCCGGTTCGAATCCCGATCCGCCAAGGTGCCACTGAGCAAAGCACCGTCCCCACACACTGCTCCCCGGGCGCTTGTCATGGCTGCCCACTGCTCACTCAGGGTGATGGGTTAAATGCAGAGGACAAATTTCACTGTGTGCACTGTGTGCTGTGCTGCTGTGTATCACATGTGACAATCACTTCACTTTTTTTTTTTTTTTTTTTTACAGTTTACAGACCGGACCAATCAGAAGACGGGCCCTTAATTGGCCCAATTAAGATATCGGACGATATTAAAGTGCTAAAAAAAACATCGTTCTTCTTACGCTACCTGTGCGGCTCCAGTCGCGCCGTCTCTCGGGCATCTGGCGCCTCTCCCGGCTCTGCTGAATGAAGTCGCCGGCGGCCAGCATCCCGCCGCAGCTCACGGTGTTGGTGACGATCAGGAACCGGCCCCTGAACAGCGGCCTCCAGCAGCCGGCGAGGCGCACCAGGAGCTCTCTGCCCGCCCGGGAGATCATGACGAGGGAGGCGGCCGCCGAGCGAGCATGGGTCGCCGAGGCCCGCGTGTCACGTACACGGGCGAGTGGAACCGGAGCGACTTCCAGGCTCCAGGAGATGCTCCGGGCGGGACGAAGGTACGCGGGTCGAGGGCGTCACCGCCGCGCCGCGGAAACGCAGTCGGGAGTTCGCGGCGCGTCACGTCTGCGTCGCCGAGGCGCAGCCTGACCGGGACGAACATCTCGTTTTCATTCCTGATGATTTTTTAATCACCAGCTGGGTGTATCGGATTCTTTGCTCCTATATTTTTGTTAAAAAATGTGAAGAAAAGAATAAAAAGCACTTTTTTTTTTTTTTTTTTAAACCTCCTAACGAGAAATTCAGAATTATGAGGGAAAAGCAGGCATGATTATGCTTATGCATACTAAAAGGTGAAACAAAGCTTAAGTTTGCATTAAATGCAAAGTGTTTTCTATATTGTCCTAAATATAATAATGAAGTCACAGTGTTCAGGCCTGATGACTTGCAGAGTCAAAGGTTTCTTAAAAATAGATAAGTATTTCAAGAAGACGCCTAATAAGCAGAGTTTCTCCCCAACCAGACAGGACAAAGGCTTTACTAATAGGGAAGACCACTGAACATCTTAAACTCACAGTTTCACTTCTCATTTTAAACAGTTAACAGCCTGAATGAGTCATACACACACACACACACACGTGTATATCTGAAAAATTAAGTGTTTTTCAGTTCTCTTAAAATTAGCCTGGTCTTGTGTTGTGTTTACATATATCATAAAATACATTTTGACTGCATTAGCAGCTTCCTGTACAAAACCACTTCAGTTGATACTGAATGAGCTATGATCAAAAATAAAAACTTTTAATGTGGATCACATAGTCATTACACTTTAATACAATAGTGTTGTTCCAGATGTTACAATCAAACAGTACTTTTACGAGTAGCACAGAAATGTGTGTCTGGTGTAGGTTTTAAAAAACATTTGAGTAACATTTGAGTTTCAGCAAGACCTTTGAAGACATTGGAATACACCAAAAATTACTTGTAGCAAAAATCTTTGCTTCTGGGCTTTGTTGATTGAGCACATGCATCTGGTTTCTGTCCCTATAAAAGAGAACGGTATAAATTCAAATACATAAAAAAAAAAAAAAAATCTGACATTCAGCACTGTGCAAAAGGTTCCCAACAGTAACTCTGAAATATTTCCCACAAATAATAATCATCAAAAAGTGAACGTGTTCATGTTGATATGTAGAGATGTTCAAGAAGAACTCAGTGGGAGCCTCTCCAAACCCTGTAAAATGACGACTGATCTCTACAAAGCAAAAGTCTACAGATGGACAATACTGTATTGCTGTGCAGAGTCTCTTTCTTTACACACACACCATAGTTTCAGAAAAAATTAATTGAATTCTGTAATAAAAATTACTTTGTAAAACAAATATTTTGCTTTTTTTTTTTGGTTATGTTTTTGACAACTTTACACTAAGAGCTACTTGGACCTGGTTTCTAAGAGAAAGCATTGGGAGCAGCAAAATCTTTTTGACAATAAAATGAAGATAGCAATGTTATACATGCAATGTTATGTATAAAAAGAAGTAGGCTAGTGTTTTGCTTCTGAAATTTTATTTATAGAAAGAAAATATTTGGGGGGATTTGCAAAGCTTGAAGGTGGGTGTGAATGCTGCCAGAAGGTTTATTTACTAGCATGAAAAAAAAAAAAAAAAACTAAACACTAGATGTCACGTTCAGCCACCATATTTGGCCGTGGTCCCAAGCTTATTAAACCATGCAAAGATGGGTGACTGTATGTAGGGCTGTAATAATGAAGAATCAAGGTGCCGTCCCCACACACTGTTCCCCGGTTAAATACAGAGGACACATTTCACTGTGTGCACTGGGTTAACTTATGATCGACAAATCGCGTTGTTACAGACCAGAGAATCTGCCCCCCAAATCACAGGAAATATATTGCTATTTGTATTGTATATACTGGTGATCTTGCCATATCTATAGTAATTTTTTCCATGTAAGCAGTTAAAATATAAATATTATATTAATATACATCCTTAATCATTCACGTTATCTAACCTTGTACGTGCTGCAGACCAGGTTGAAGAGGGAAGACATCGCCTTTTGCTGGAGGTCTTCTGTGTGCTCCTGCAATAGATTTCGTTACCAATGGTTACCGTGGTATGTCACGCCCAGCGTTAAGCCACAAACATTCTTGCTGTGAGCTACGTGTACGGAGCTGCGTATCCGTACGCAGTTGCGTTGTTAACGTTCATGCTGATATACCAGTGTCCGTATGGTGCATCGTAATCTGCAGTGTGTACTCCTTACCACCTGGGGTCGAGGCCGCAAACCAAATAAATGAATGAATACCTGAGTCTTAATAGATGAGCAACACTGCCCCTATGAAGTTAAGAAGGTATTGCATCCACATGTGTTCTGTTACATTTACATTTACAGCATTTATCAGACGCCCTTATCCAGAGCGACTTAAAATCAGTAGTTACAGGGACAGTCTCCCTGGAGCAATTTAGGGTTAAGCATCTTGCTCAGGGACACAATGGTAGTAAGTGGGATTTGAACCTGGGTCTTCTGGTTCATAGGCGAGTGTCTAACCTACTAGGCCACTACCACCCTGTTCATTTTTGAGTACGCGCCAACGTCCACACGTACGTAGTTAAAGTATATTTCTGCCTTTGGCTAGAGGTTGAAAATTAAATCTGCCTGCTTACTCCGTTTATGGTAACCCAGGGCACATATTCATGAGGTGGCTTGAGGGCAGAGGTCGCCTGGGCATTCTGATGCATCAGTTTGTTTCCCTGGTCCCCCTTCACACAGGTCATAAGAGTGTCCCACGAGGTAGATGGAGAATAGAGGTGCAAGCACTGAAAAAGGAAGAGCAGAGGTCAGACAGCTTCGGACACTTTAGCAGAGAGCAGACAGACAACAAGGCATAAAATAAAAACCGTACACTCTGGCCAGCGTTCACCACGTCTTGAGATGCCTCCATGCAGAAGATCACCAAAAACGCATTTGGGAAATCTAGTGTGTTCAGTATACATGTCTGCAAAAAAAAAAAAAAAAAAAAAATTAAAATAATTTTACGTAGTCTGTGAGAATAAAATCAAATCGGCAGAATAAAACATTTTATTTAACAAAATGTAATTATACTTTATTTAAACACAGTTCTGATCTCCAGTAAAAAAAAAAAAAAAATAATAATAATAATAATAATTTGTATTCAAATAGAATTCAGCTCAAAAGTTTGGACACCATCTCATGCAATGTGTATTTTCATGACCATTTACATTGGTAGATTCTCACCGAAGGCATTAAAACTATGAACATGTGGAGTTATGTGAAGCCCATTGAGAGAATGCCAAGAGTGTGCAAAGTAGTAAATCAGAGCGAAGGGCGGCTATTTTAAAGAAACTAGAATATAAAAACATAAGTAAATAACTACATAACTCCACATGTGTTTTATTGCCTTCAGTGAGAATCTACCAATGTAAGTGGTCATGAAAATAAAGAAAACACATTGAATGAGAAGGTGTCCAAACTTAAGTGTAAACATGAATCTATATTAAAGATATGATATCTGATAATATTTATGAAAAACACAGAGAACTCATAAACTCCTCCACCTCAATCATGTTGCCTAAACATTCCTCTTCTCCATGCTGGCACTTGAACTGGTACTGCTTCCCATCGAAGGTCTCCTGCCAGAGACGACATTTAAAATAAAAAAAGGACGCAAGCGTCAGCACGACGAGGGCAGAGGTCAAGCCCTCGGTGGCGGGGACTTCTCCTACCTGTGCATTCCCATAGGGCACCAGCTTGACCGACATGATGTCGCTCAGCATCAGATACGTGGGAAAGAGCTGCAGCGCGAGGAACTGGCGGCACCCGGGACACAAGGACTCGTAGTACAGGCTCACCTCCACCGGGGAGTCGGTTTCACTGGACCTGGTGGCATTGAGCTGGGCGCACAGCTTCAGGGCCTGCAGTGGGGCAACAGATTCAACATTAACACACAAGCAGGGCCACACAGAATGGGACACCGGCACAGGCCAGGGCGTGTCCGGCACCTTTCAGGTTCACCACGGACCAGGAAGTAAAATCACAGCAAAACCCTGGACCAGCTTCCTGGCGCCAGTTAACTAGTTTCACAAGACGTGATGTGCAGCTCACGTTTGACGATTCTGGAATGTAAATTATATTAATTGTTAATGTAAATTAAACCGTAAATAATTATTCATAATCATTCATACAGCCCAGAAAAAAAGGATGCGGTGGCGTAAAAGTTTACGAAAGTGCGAACTTTGTACGAAGCGCAGACAGGTTGAGCTCGAACTCACCCCGCAGCGGCCCGCGATTTCCGGGGACGAGCACCAGAGGGACGGAGGGATCTTGCAGGCGGGCAGGCAGCGGCCCGAGGCCAGGCAGACGGCGAGGCACAGCGCCGCGGCGAGTCCCTTCATGGCGACCGCTCCGTGCTCGTCGGGGAGAGTGCGCGCCGGGTTTATACGGTCGCGGCCGGAGCCCCGCCCCCGGTCACCCGTCCTGCGCGCTGATTGGACGCGCAGTCACGTGACGCGCGCCGCGTCATTAAAATCCGGCAGAGTGTCGCGCGCTAATAAAACTGTCACGTTGCTTCAAAACAGGTTTAAAGTTAAAGTTTATGGCGTCTTAGCAAGAGCAACTAGTTAAAATAGTTATTTTTCACTGTATAATAAGAAGCATTTCGTGTATAATTTCCATTATTTGTCCCGGTAAAAAAACTTAAGACTCTACAAATTAAATCATGTTTAATTAAATTGATTATGCATCAGAATACTAAGTCAGATTAAATGTGTTAAAACTGTCCCTTTATTGTCATTACAACAACACAGCATAAAACAGGATCAAGGTAAGTATTACTTTAAAGTAGTATTTGCTGGTGTGTTTACTGGATGCCATTTCCAAAGAAACCTCAAAATGTCAAATGTGTTCTTTAAAAAAAAAAAAAAAAAAACATCAGTAGTCAGTTAAATTATAAAATACATAAACCTTATATATGTTGTGTGCATGTATGAGCATTTTGTAAATTTGGTATTTTAGTAAAATATGAGTAAAATCTAAATAAAACAACACTAGACATATTTAGATGTACGCTGCGCCTTAATTACAAAGTCTAATCTAATGCACAAAAAGACTTAAAAGGCAGCAGTCAAAAAGTTGACTTGTGTGACACATTTTACAGTTTTGTGTAAATGAAGAAAGGCTGAAGGTGAACCCCTTTACCCCGAGTACCGGTTATGTGCCATGATCTCTCCTGCAGACCAAAAAGTCTTCCCAAAGTCATGTGAGCCAGAGACTTTAATATTATGGTTGGTTGTCTGTATAACAATATCCTTTTTTTAAGTATTCAGTATTCCTATTAATACCATAAACCAGTACTGACACTAAATCTTGAAAATAAAGACATACACACCATCAGATGTTTTTTTTTTATTGCCTTAGATATGTTCTGTGGATAAATTGCTGAGATGAACATGAGTGTGAACTATGATCATTTGAGAGGAAAAGAGAGAGTGCAAAAAGCAATACAAGCATTTGAACAGAATTAGTAAACTCCACCTGTGCTCCTGTTCACTGGCATTCAGAAATGACAACTACAGCAGAATCTCAGATGAATATGCACTGTATCAAAAATCCATAAAGATACTGATTCTGACCTGAATGACTATAAGTGCTACACGTGTGATGAGGGGTCACATAAAATTATGTTTCAGAACTATTTATTTATATATAAATGTAGGCTGAGAATGGATGTTCTCCTCTATTGCAGAGTTATTTAATTTGCTTGCCTATTTTAAAATACCATTTATAGTGCAAAATTCAGTATGCTTTTGTAAACTACATAATCCTTTCTTGTTCCTTGAGGGCAAGTACCATACAAAGACGTGGAGCAGAAACATCCTGCTCCAGTTCTCTGGCACTTTAAACACGGAAGACAATGTCACAGAGAACCTTGTGACCTTGTGCTTTGCTCTGCAGCGATGTGGCGTGGCTGGCTTTTTACAGCACTACCTTAAAAGTTCATTGTTTCCATATCACTGAAAATCAGCTGACAAGAAAAACATCATATGACAGCATGACAATGACCAGTTCACACATCTTCCTGGTTACTGTTTTGTAAGAAGCAACCAGTCACCTTGTTGATAATTTATCTGAGAAACCAAAAAGAGGCACTGAGCAAAAAAAAAAAAAAAAAAAAAGTACAATGGAGCAAAGAGTTTAAAAACATCCTCGAGTGTAACTATTTGATTCTATAGACGTAAACATTAAACATTTGGAAAATTTGGTAGATTGTAAATCTTCAAGTTACATAGCTTATAATAAGATAAAAAAAATCATAAGAGTCTCATTTGACAAAGTATCACATTTTGATGTAAAATCCAAAGAGAGAGGGAGTGAGAAAGAGAGAGAAGAAAAAAAAGAAGCTTCAAACACTATTTATTTATTTATTTTTAAAAAGTACCCCCGATATTTCAGATAATGACAGTTGTGCTCTGAAGTGCATGTGGAGGAGCTTGTTCCGCTCATCAATAACCCAACTTTGCAGCTTAAGACCACCGTCTTCACAAGTTCATCGAATAAAGTTGCCTCAAAGTCAGAACGACCGAAAAAGTTGTAAGGTGTTCCACAGCAGGGCAAAATTCTTCCAATAAAACCAGCACTGACTGTCCCATAGTCCTTTTAATAGTTCTATGTAATACGTTGCATGTCTCATAATTTAAGACTTGATGTCAATAATAACACATTCAGCTACTGGATTCTGCCCAGCTGTTAACAGCAGAATTTTAAATGCAACGGCCATAAAATGATGGGCCTAAAAGTTCATCGGCGGTGTTCATCGGCATACACTACCCCACTTCAGTATGTGCATCCAGTGCTGAGTCTCTCTTTTTACATTCAGTAGTGTTATACGTGTTCCCCTTTCAAAGTAACTGGTAGTGATAAGCCTGATAAATTAATTCAAGAGATTTGTAACGGCCCTGATCTGCACCCAGAAACAGAGTGACAGAGTCGTGATCCGGGACCCGGAACGGCACAAGGCACTTGACAAAATCCAAAACTAGTCAAAACATCGCTCTAAATCGCGGCCACTCTGCACACTGGTTCGGTAAACCAACTCTATTCTCCACCAAAATGTGGAAAATACCTCTGTGGAACAAAGTAAACTTTCCTGTCGTATGAAAGAAATATTTCGGTGAATACTGAACACGTCGGCGTGCTCTCGTGTGTCTAAACGATACCAACATTCTCTGAAGAGATTAGGTAGACGTGCTTACCCACGAGGGCCAAAGTCCTTCATTTGGTTCATGTTAGACGAATTTCACCTTCAGCATTTCTTCATTTACACAAAACTGTAAAATGTCACGAATCCTCAGGAAAACTCCTGAAACCAGGAGGGTTTAAAGTGACGTTACTGGAATCTTATTTCTTTTATTTCTCTCCCCACCCATATCTGGGGAATTTTCCAGCTTCGGATATTCACAAAAAAAACAAACAAAAAAAAAAACCCTCGCATATAAAACTCTCTCTCACACACACAGAACCCACAGCAGTGTTTTTATAAGAAGATTCACCTCTGTCTTACAGAACATGAATGAACTGGATCAGCCTCTGGAACACATGTGTATGCATGTCCATCAGCCAGCACACAGTTATTGCTGCTGCTTTTGTCACACGTCCATCCACACAGTCCACGCGTCTATCTCAAGTTCGTCCGTTTGCGTGCTTTGTCGGGTGCATCTTTGAGTGGCTTCTCATCGATACTGCGGAGCAAGGACCGGGTACGCCAGGGTTACATTCAGCGAGTCGTTGTGCTGGACCAGTGACATCACACGGTACTGCAGGACCAGGTCCTTGAGGGACCCGTACAGGTTGTAGGGCTCCGCGAAGCCATAGCCGGTGGCGGTCTTGTAAATCATGCAGTGCTTCACCTCGCCATCCACCCTGCGTTCACAATAAGAAGACACTAAGCGCGTTAAGAATTTCTCATAATCGATGCAGAAAAATGGTCTGCATTAAATCTGAGCTCACCTGATGCCATCGCCATAATCGCATGTAAACACCATAATATAATTTTATTTAAAATATAATAATAAAAATGTGCCCGTAATCAGAGAGCTTTCCTGTCATTGGTAGAATTATAGAAATAAAGTAGCAAGCGCAGGAGTAAGAGCATCAGAGTTGACCACTCACACCACGGAACAGGCGTAGGAGCCCCGCGCCGTCTGGCTGCCTCGGATCAGGAACGTTCCGTTGCATTTGCCCCTCAGCAGCTCCTCGGCCTGGGGGCGCCGGATGCTGCCCAGGTACCAGGTGCCCTCGTCGTTGTGGGGCAGCAACTGCTCCTCCTCCTCCTCCACCAAGGAGGAGCTGAAGGATTCAAGACGAGGGAGGACAACAGGAGTTTAGATTTATGGCAAAAAAAAATGTAAACAAAACAAACAGAAATAAGACGTTGAAATGTAAAATAAGAGTTTGCCATTTTTCATTTTCACTTGCAAGACTGTCTTTTTAGTCACTCCGCCACGTTTTATGTTTACGCTGCATGAGGATTAGATTGGACTTCTGGCACAGATCTCTCGTGTGGGCGGGGCTTCGCCTCATTGGCCAGCAGGTATTTCAGTGACCGCTCCGTTCCTCTGAACCAGTGATGGGAAGTCGGCTCTTGTAGCTCGGCTCTTAATTTATCGTATTTTAAATTTGTACATATATACAGATAAATATTTATGTTATTTTATGTGATGCTTTTACCTCTGTTTTTGCTGCTATTACCTTCTGCTTCTGTACACTTTCTGACATGACAAGTGCAATTTCCCACTTGTGGGACTAATAAAGGTTTATCTTATCTTATTTATCATATTTTAGCCTTACTTGGCATTTAAGTCATGCTTTGCATGTGGATAAATCATATTTGTCAAGTAAAAAGGCTAAAATATGAGGAACTCTGAAAAGAGCCGAACTTCCTGTCACAACTCGGAAGCCTATCACTGCGAGACACATGTGTGCACCAGTAACCGCCATTATATGGAATGAGATGTGTATAGGATTAACTGCATGATAAACCAATTGTAAGTATTGGTCAAATACGCTGATTATGAAATGATCCATATGAAAATGAAAAACCAAAGTCTCACAAGCTTTGTCAAATTTTAATTGTATGTTGTCAATTTTAACCTCTTATTTTACATTTCAACCTCTTATTTTTGTTTGATATTGATATAGGAACGTTTTGTTTCAAAATGGGCACAAATCTGATTCCATAGGTTAGAATGATGTTGTCTAGAGGCTTTTATGGTTCAGTCCCTATTGAAATACAAACGTTGTCACAAATCAGCAGATATCATAAAAGGGTGACTTTCAAGATTGATATTTCCAGCGTATAAGTGCACAAAGCAAGGGTCCCCAACCTCTCACATGCTACTGTATATCGTTTTCATGCCATTCAGTAACAGCCACCTACTTCTTGTTTTTATTGTTGGGGTCTAGCCACTCGTCGATCCTCCTCTGCCTTGTGCCCTTCTGTTTGAGCCACCTGCAGGACCACAGCAGAATTCCCATCAGCTACTTCAGAAGGAATCTCACAGGAGTGTCCCTCAAGAGGCGTCAGACACTCACGTCACATGTTGGTCCCTCAGCTTCCTCAGCTGCATCAGGTCAGGCTTCAGGCTGTTCATCTGCTTGTCTATCTCTCGGATGTCTAAGGCCTGCTTCCTGAGATCCTCTTCCAGCTTCTTCTTGCTCTCATGGATCTCTTTAACCCTGGACTTCAGCTTCTCAGAGTTGCTCTGGATTCTGAGAGGAGAGAAAAAAAATACATGAATTCAGATAATAATGTCAATGCTTGCCAAGCAGTGCACCAAGGGTTTCTTTGCTTTGCGGCGAGGTAACAAGTACCTTTGGATCTCCTTGTCATTGCCTTCACGCTGGAACTTCTCAATGCTGTCTTTGCTGAAGCGTTGCTGCGTCTCACACTGCTCCTCGAAGATCTTAATTGTCTCATTAAAGGCTTCAATGGCCGTGCGTTTCATCTGCAACTCCTGAGGGTCAAGAAAACAGGCAGAGGTGGCAGTGGCCTAGTGGGTAAAACTTACACTTACTACTATTGTGACCATGAGCAAGACACTTAACCCTGAGTGTCTCCAGGGGGACTGTCCCTCTCACTAATGATAAGTCATTCTGGATAAGGTTTTGTGCACGTAGCCCAAATTCCACTTTTTGGCTTGTCAAATCCGCTTTAAGTGGTGTTACCTGCGAGGTGCGTGTGTACTCGCTGTACAGGTCATCGTACTCGCTCGTCTTCTCGTTGAACTGCTCGGAGTAGGCCTTCAGCTGTTCGCCCACGGCCTCTACGCTGTCCTCCTTCACCAGCTGCTCCTGAAAGGCAGAGATGTACAGTCAGATCACCTTTTTGTCCACTAGGGAGCAGCATTTCACGCACTATGATTGGCCAGTGGTCTGGATCACGTATTAAACCCAGAGAAGAGCAAAATGTCTTTTAAACAATTTCTGCTTCTGGTGCACAAATCCAGAAGTGGAGGTCTGTCAATATCAACATGTGAGAATAACAGCTCAGGCATACATGAACATTCTTTTAATAGTCCATCAGCCGCATCTGAGCACACAAAATGATAAAAAAAAATTAATTATATTGTGCGATATAAAAAGTATCGCAAAAAAATAGATCACTACCTGTATTCCATTGCAACCCAACCCTGATCAAATTTGTTCTGGACAAAATAAATTATTTGATATTATTTTGAAGCCACATCTTGGCACTTCCACAGACTTCCGGGTGAGTGTGAAATGGCAGTAGCAGAGGGAAGGACTACCTGTTGGTATTTCGACACGGGGAAGAGGAGGTGAGAGTCCAACTTGGCGTTGTACTGGGCCAGAGATTCGTGGCGGTAGTGGTTAATCAGATCCACCACAGAGGCAAAAGTGAGGGGCTCAGAGAAGCCATACTTCTTCCCACGGTGGAAGATCTTTATCAGCTTGTTGTTTCCTCCTTTCCTGCGTAGGAGGAAATGACTGTGTGATGAGTGTGAATGTGTACAGTGATCACCCCAATGGAAAAAATATCTTACAGTAGATAAGACTATGGCTGAAAAAAAATGTAAGTGAGGAACAACCGTAACAAATATCATCAAGATGTTATTGTTTAGCACACAGTCCACTGGCGACGAACAGTTAAATGGGGAGGGTTGCTTCAGGAAGGGCATCCTGCATAAAACTGTTAAGTCAGTTATGCAGACAACCAGATAGGTTTCGCCACAGCGGATCAACCAAACGGAAGCAGCCAAAGGGGGACAAAGATAAATCCGGCAGGCCCGGTGAGACTAATCGGGAGATTCGGGAGGATTCGCAATATGCCAGATCACGTTTTGGGAGGTGAAAAGTTATTTTGACATTTATCACAGATCCAATTTTTCACATAACGTAGCCAAACTATTTGTAGAAAGTGTAGAACATGAAGTGCTTGTCATTGTGACACACGGTGACACAACGAAATGTGTCCTCTGCATTTAACCACCACCTTGGTGAGCAGAACTTGCACCCAATAAGAATTAAGGGAGCGCCACCCTGGCCCAGAAGCCCAAACATGTCTTTGACATTTGCAAGATGAAATTAAGATATTTAGTAAAGATGTACTTGTCTTTCCCATGTATGTTGATGTATGTGTGCTAACAGGAATATTAAAGTAGAATTAGAAAAACTAGTCATGAATTAAAACGATCCGCTTTGGCACACATCCATAAACCCTGACAGTTGTTCTGACGATACGAAGAGAGAAGGAAAAGAAAATTAAACAAAAGCAGAAGGAATCCTGTAAGTCTGTTCTACACACAGTTGTGCAGACACATGCTGGAAGAAACATGAGACCTTCAACTGCTTCCTCACCTCAGGGTCAGAGTGTATTCCCCTTTCACTTTGCTGGAAGCGTCTCGGACTAAGAACGTACCGTCCGGCATGTCCCTCATCTTCTCATTCGCCTCCTCTCTGCAGAACGGAGAAAGGATGGACTTCAGGTCTACATGCATATTTCTGTCTGCGCTGCGCTAACCACTTATAAAAACTTTACTGTTGGCATGGCCACGAAGAAATATTATGAGAGGAATCCTGCGGGCAAAATCATGAAAAGAAAAAACAACAATGTAAAATCCCTGTTTACAGTCGGCTGCAGCTCAGTGACGTTGCTAAGGAGCAGCTGGAACATTTACAGCACTGAAGATAAGTTTCCAAGTTAGAGGTTTTAAAGTTGTTACAGTCCCAAAGAGCAATAAATATGAACTTATATACACTGATATAACTGAGGCATAAAAGTACGCCAATGCCTACACCTCATTGTGCAGCACGTGATTTTGTATAATTTTAATATTAAGACTGTAAATAAATCTGATAAACTTAATATTTACATTTACGGCATTTAACAATGTTTCAGGTTAATTGCGGGTTAAGTGGCTACATTGTCGCAAGTTCGTGTGCTTCCAGCATGACAAACACGGGACACGCTTGTGTGTGCACAGTAAATAAAAACGCAGCTTTGGCAACGACATTTATACATTTATTTAAATAAATATTTAAAAATAATTCACAGCAGTTGACGTGTTACTTTACACAGGCATATTAAATACTTCATGCTTCTTATCCCACATGCCGCGAGGCAGTTCTTTTTCTCTTCTTTTGTGCTTCTGTTTGCGGGGTCGCGATGTGCAAATGCATCCTTGATGGCCCTGGCTATGGATGCGTTTGGCTGTGTAATCATCGGCAGCTTTCAAAGGAGAAGCCGGCACAACAGCAATTTTGTCCCTGTCTCAGACCCCTAGAGAGCGGACGTGAGACTCACAGCCAATCACAGTGTGAGGTCAGCAATCACTAGGTATTGATAGGTTACTATGTTAGAATTTGCATCCATGTTAGCATTATAGTAATATACATTTTTTGAGTGTGTGGCAGAATCTACCTGGAAATGTCCCCCCAGTACCACTCCGCCTCGCTCAACAGGTCTTCATGGGCATCAGCATCAGGGCCAGCGGCAGTTTTGGCTTTGGACGGTTTGGGTGGCAGAGCTGGGAGGGAGAGGACATGAAGTGAAATACAGTTTACTGGGGAGGAAAATGAGCGGACCGAGGACTGGACTGAGGATTTACCTGGGGGACCCATGTCTGGCAGAAGCCCATCCACCACGGCTGCAGGCAGACAGAGGTCCGTCTCAGACCTGTCCATCAAAGCACAAGGGCCTTGAAATTAATATCAGATGCACAAGTGACAGATTTACAGCTAAACGTAGATGGCTGCTAAAGTGCACTTGCCAAGAAAGCAGCATTCAAAAGAAGATTTAATTAAGCTGGTTTCCTGCACTTCTGTTTCATTTTGCTGACTATTAATACTCAACCTGTTCCAAAAAGACCAACTGAAGGAAGTTGCATTTAAAAAAAGATTAAATGTAGGCTGGCAACATTCAACTATGGAGAGGTCACGTGACCTGTGGCAATCTTCATGCCAAAAAAATGTACTTTAGGATTTAAACAGACGGATCTCAAATTCTCAGGTTCAAACCCCACTAACACCCGTTGTGTCCCTGAGCAAGACACTTAACCCTGAGTGTCTCCAGGGGCAACTGAGTTGCTCTGGATAAGGGCGTCTGATAAATGCTCTAAACGTAAATGCATGTAGAACTGCAGAAGAAGAAAAAAAAAAAAAACAAGACAAAAAGGGGATTGTATGAAAATTAATTTCTCCCTTTTGTCGTATGAAAATATCTTACACAATTTTAATTGTTCAATATAGATAGATTGTTGATATGCTACCATCCAGAATTGCAATATTTTGCTGTTGTTATTTTTTTTTTTTATCCCACCCCTAATTCTATTTTAAAGGGCTAGCTGTGAGTGACGAGAAAATGAACACATTCTTTCAATTCAAGATCAGCTTTCCTACATGAATCTGGTTTATTATTTTCCAATTAGAAATGCTTTAATTCCCCGCTCTCTGATAGGCTGTGATGACACTTATCACCAACTCATACAGTCCCATTTAAACAAGAACGCAGATGGGATCTGGCAAAAGGTGCGCTTTGGGTGATTTTAGGAAAAATGTGATGAACAGGGCCATCCAAATACAAAGAGCCCCCTAATACCGGACTGCACAAAGTTCTAATAAAATGTTTAAACAATGGAATAAACAGCCGCCATAACATTATGAGGCAGCGGCCTGGCGGGTAAGGAAACAGAACTGAACCGCCAAGGTGCAACTGAACAAAGCACTGTCCCCATACGCTGGTCCCCGGGCGCCTTTCATAGCTGCCCACTGCTTCCTCAGGGGATGGGTTAAACGCAGAGACCACATTTCACTGTGTGCACTGTGTTGTGTCACATGTGACAACTAATCACTTTCACATTATGACTGGCAGAGTATCATTGACATATCAAGTGGTAACGGTCCAAAGAATTGGACAAGTTTAAGGATTGGGACCAAATGACTGTTTGACACCTGATATCACCTTTTCAGGGTATGTAAGACTGGCAGTTCTGGAGGGTCACTCCAAAACCATTCACATACATTGACTGAGCTGACAATGACAGACAGAAAACCCACTGAATCCCTGAAGTCCAGAGAAGATTAGGGCCGAAGATGCGTCCGAGCTCATGGGCGATGAGGCCATCGGCATCTGTGTGCAAAAGAACCCTTTCCAGGTGTTGAAGCAGGTAGTGCAAAGTGTGGAGCTGGGGGACAGCCGAAGTCTCCAACACCTCCAACAGGAGCCTCTTCCTCTCTGCAGGGCTGTGGTCTAGAGATGAGAATTTAACACAGAGGTCACACACACACACACACACACACAGAGCATTTGGTTTGAGGGTGACCCCTGGACATACCAGTCCCATGCTGCAATGCTGCCTTTAGGTCTTGGTAAATGGAACTGGGGATGATGGAAGATGGAAGGCCGCGAAGATACACAATCAGAGCATCAGAGAGTGCAGGGACCTCACTTTCCAGAAATCCTGTAAGTGTAACAACGTTTAAAAGCTCTGGTTTAAAAAAAAAAAAAAAAAAATGGCCTACCACACAGTGAACCGTTTATAACACACATCCAAACAAAAATGAAATAATTCTTACTTATGGTAGACCGGCCAAAATCAATGTCTCTAAACATAGGTGTGCGGCCAGAGGGATGTGTGTTTATATAACAGTCAGTAAGGATTAAACAGAATTTAGTATTTTATTACTTCTTGTCAAAATCTGTTTTGCGTGAATAGAAAAAGCGCCGTTCTCGACTGTTCCAGAAAACAAAGAGAAATGTTTTTAAAAATTGCAGATGATCATGAAAATTTGTTCTTTACTGCATCAATAATCAACAAAGTACAACTCTATGGCAACAACACACGGAGCCCTGCTGAACAGAACAGTTACCGGTCCTTTCAATCGCCTCCACCAGTTTCTCCAGTTCAGGGGGTACAGCTTCCGGCTGGGCAAGATGCTCCACCAAATATGTATCTGGATCTGTTTTTTTTTTTTCCCACCCAAAAAAAAACATAAAAACAAAATAAGATATATGGATATCTGAGGCCTATACTTTTATATCCAAATTTACATTTACAGAAGTCTATCAGACACCCATACAATCAGTAATTACAGGGACAGTCTATGGGCAGAGATTTTTGCCAGTAGAATCTGAAATTGAATAAACATGAATATTAATTCAAACTGAAATTGAATTGTACGAACAGAACCTGAATGTATGAAATTGCATTTTAAATCTCTAAAAATGGAATGCCAATTCACTTCTCACAACTCAGTTTCAGATTCACGCAACGCGCAATCTGGGTCCTTGAGAAAAAGCAATCGAGCTCAGACTCCCAGCAGCACCCATTTCCACGTTTATGACAGCTCTGCAGGTTGCGGTAAGGGAGAAGCATTAGCAAGCCGGTTCTACGGATCAACCGGTGACCTGCGAGTCCACGTGTTTGTGTTGACTGCAGTTGATTGGTCCATTTAAGAAATCGACTCCCAAGTGGGACATGAAGTGATGGATAGTCATCAAATAAAATGAAACAATCGTTTGTGTCCATTTTTATTAACACCGTGTCTTAAAGACTGGGGCTTAAATAAATAAATAAATAAATAAACTTAATAAAAAAAAAAAAAAGACAAACAAGATTCCATTCGGGATTCGAGACTCAATCTAAAATGCTGCAGCACTCGGGAGGCTGCGACACAGACTCGCCGAGAAGCAAGTCGGTGTGATGTGGGCGGTTCCTGCTGCACGTTCACCTGCTGGTTATTTACATTTATGGCATTCATCAGACGCCCTTATCCAGGGCGACTTACAATCAGTAGTTACAGGGGACAGTCCCCCCCTGGAGCAACTTAGGGTTAAGTGTCTTGCTCAGGGACACAATGTAGTAAGTGGGGTTTGAACCTGGGTCTTCTGGTTCATAGGCGAGTGTGTTACCCACTCGGGTCACATTTTAATCTGGTCACCCTGCACATACAGACGCGCCCGCGATATAAAACGGTCTGGTGATGGACAGCGGCACTTGAACTTTTCCGTTGAGTCGTAAAGTTTTTGTCCAGGGAATTTCACACCGTATTCTCGTATCCAGACACCAGGCTGCCTGTTGACATGTGACCAACGGACACCACTTGACAGGAGGGAACAAAACAGTTGTGTCATAAAATGAATCGGGACAAAAGTCATAAATATAACAGAAATCTTCCAGCGTTCTACTATAACTGTGTCTGTTGGTCAGGTCAACACAGACCGCCTGGTGTACAGCTGTCGTGAATGTGGAAATGAGCGCGGTTGGGTGTCTGAGCTCGATTGCTTTTTCTCAAGGACCCGGATTGCAAAAATCACAAAATCCTGTTTGAATTGTGAGAACTGAATTTGAATTAGGATTAGTTACATTTTAAGGGACGTAAAACACAGTTTTAATTTTCTTGGAATTCAGATTCAAACATATTCAATTCAAATTCAGTTTCTACTGCCACAAATCTCTGCCCATATGGTCCCCCTGGTGACACTCAGGGTTAAGTGTCTTGCAGAGGGCCACAATGGTAGTAAGTGGGGTTTGAACCCGGGTCTTTGTAGACCTCACTAGGCTACTACCACCAGTAAATCACACAGATCACGCGCATTGGACTTTGCTTGGTTGTGAGCTGAGCAGTTTGAAATTGGTACAAAAAAGAAAAGGAAGCAACACTAGGTGGAGCTGCTGAACGTAAAAAAAAAAAAAGGTTTTACATATTCGTTAAAAAATAAAAACTGTAGCAGACTGACATTTTATGAGATGAGCCAAGCGAGTGGCGGGAGTAAACGTGTCTTGAATGTCTTGTTTACGGTGAAAGTGAAGTGATTGTCATAGTGAAATGTGTCCTCTGCTTTTAACCATCACCCTTGGTGAGCAGTTGGCGGCCATGACAGGCGCCCGGGGAGCAGTGTGTGGGGACGGTGCTTTGCTCGGTGGCACCTCGGCGGATCGGGATTCGAACCGGCAACCTTCTAATTATGGGGCCGCTTCCTTACCCGCTAGGCCACCGCTGCCCCAGGATTCTTGGGATTTCTTTGCTGGACGGAGCTCCCTGCCCACCACTGCCCAGGCATTTGCAGCACCCGGCTCAGCTGCCCAGTTACACTCACACAAGAGCGGCTGGTCGGGGGTTTGCTTAGCCGTGCGAGGCGCACATTATAAAGTGTGCAACAGGCAGACTTCATTTCCTGTCGTTCCAGCAGAGCTGCGGCCCCCGTCGACACGGCCCTTTGCGTGAGCAGAGTACAATGAGGGGGGGGGGGGGGGCTACTGGCACCGTCCCAACGCCTCCTTTGCAGGCCTGCCACAAAAAAAGCCCCGGCTCTGGCAGCCTTGGCGAGACCAAGACTGATTATTACTTTTGGAGTTCGGCTGAAAAGCCGGGTCAGCACATTCCTACGCTCCAGTGCACATTAAACATGGAAACTTTTACAAACACGCACAAAGTCTCATCTTCTGGCTCGAAAATGTAAATAAATCACCCAAAGTCTTTCCTTGCAAGTTTCCAAAGGACCGACTCAGAACTTGTAACAAGGCCACACTATGAAAACAGACGTTACAAACATGCAGGACACGTTGCAAATATTGCAATATTCGATAATGTTAGTGTTTTTTATTTGACCAGGATTAAGGTTGGAAGCTCTCGTTGGTAAAAATAAATAAATAAATTTACTTTAGTATTATTACTCAAGATCCACAGCCATATTGGACGTTGACACTGCTTCAATCATTGCTAATTTTTGGGATGAAGAAAAAAATTAGCGATTAAGGAAGTGGCCCCGAAGCTGCCCACTGCTCACCAAGGGTAATGGGTTAAATGCAGAGGACACATTTCACTGTGTGCGCTGTGTATCACAATGACAATCACGTTTAACATTTTCCCCACCATTTCAAAAATGGTCACAAGCACCTTTTTGCCACCAACTAATCAACTAAGTAGGTTGCCAGTTCGAATCCCGATCCGCCAAGGTGCCACTCAGACACCGAGTTGTTTGTTCGGGACAATAAGAACTGATATTGCTGTGTTCAGACGATGACCAGCGCACACTCGAGCCGTTCTTACCACAAAATGAGTGCACAGAATTTTCATTCATTTTCATAAAGAAAATATATATATATATATTTTTTTAATGCACATTTCCTGCTGCAGGTCACAGTGCAGAAATAGCTGTCCAGCTGGACAGCATTTCATTACAGGCTGCAGAGGCCTCTGTGCTACCAAAATGCCTGTAAACCGTACTTTTTAAATAGAAAAACGTAGCACATTAGGTTTTTGATAAAAAAATAAAAAAATTATGTAATGATTCCTGGTGCACAATTACCCAGGGTGCTGATGTCATGTAAGCCTAATTCTGGAATCCAAGGTCTATCAAAATATTACATTAGCTCACTACATACAAATCAATAATCTGTCTGGTGCCAGTTCTGCGGCGTGATAAAACGAGCCGCAGCCCAGCTGCGATCCAGGCGGCCAAACCTCTACAACCCATGACAGATTTACCACAACAATAACACCGAAATCGAAGACCCAGCGAAAACCAGAGCTCGAGCGAGGCCTCGTCTTCTGGCCCATCCGGGTTCTTGGCAAACGAGCTGGGAGCGAATTCAGGAGACCTCTCCCTTCTGAGAACTGGGAGCGAGGGGATGGTTTATAGCTGCCTGGAGACGCCATCAAACGTGCATGAGAAATGTGGGAGCAGCAGCAGGAGGAGGAGGAGGAGGAGGCTGTAAAATATGCCCAGCCACGGTTCACTTCAGCAGACAGTAAAAAGAGAGGCCAGAAATGGGAGGGGAGGGCCGTGAGGAATGA